>NC_088242.1:65336493-65636493 GCF_036934945.1 Oncorhynchus masou masou | reverse complement strand
TTAAATGTCAGGAATTGTGAAAAAGTTTAAATGTATTTGGCTAAGGTGTATGTAAACGTCCGACTAACAGATTAGATAGATAGACATTTTCTGTTGATTAAAACAACATGAAATTTAACATAAATACAGTGTGGACATTGTTAATGTTGTAAATGACTAGTGTAGCTGGAAACAACTTATTTTTAATGGAATATCTACGTAGGCGTACAGAGGCCCATTATCAAGAACCATCACTCTAGTCCTCCAATGGCACAATGTGTTAGCTAATCCAAGTTTATCATTTTAAAAGGCTAACTAATCATTAGAAAACCCTTTTGCAATTATTTTAGCACAGCTGAAAATTGTTGATCTGATTAAAGAAGCAAAAAAACTGTCCTGTACTCTTGTTGAGTATCTGGAGTATCAGCATTTGTGGGTTTGATTACAGGCTCAAAATGGCCAGAAACAAATAACTTTTTTTCTGAAACCCGTCAGTCTATTCTTGTTCTGAGAAATTAAGGCTGTTTCATGCGAGAAATTGCCAAGAAACTGAAGCTCTCATACAATGCTGGGTACTAGTCCCTTTACAGAACAGCTCAAACTGTCTCTAACCAGAATAGAAAGAGGAGTGGGAGGCCCCGGTGCACAACTGAGCAAGAGGACAAGTGTCTAGTTTGAGAAACAGATGCTTCATAAGTCTTCAAGCTTCATTAAATAGTACTCGCAAAACACCCGTCTCAAAGTCAACAGTGAAGAGGCAGAGTTCCTCTGTCCAGTGTCTGTGTTATTTTGCCCATCTTAATCTTTTCTTTTTATTGGCCAGTCTGAAATATGTATTTTTCTTTGCAACTCTGCGTAGAAGACCAACTTCCGGAGTCGCCTCTTCACTGTCGACGTTGAGACTGGTGTTTTGCAGGTACTATTTAATGAAGCTGTCTTTTTAGAATAAGGCTGCAATGTAACAAAATGTGGAAAAAGTCATGGTGTCTGAATACTTTCCGAATGCACTGTAGACATAAAACTGTGAACAGTGACCGAGACGGGGAGAGCGAGTGCATAAATGTAGAAGTAAAAAAGACATGAGGAGACTATAAAAGAATAGAGGATGATGAGCTAAAAGACTAGCACCAGACGGTAGCAGAGAGGGAGAGGTATAGCGAGAGATCGACACACAAATAGCAAAATAAATCAAGACCATGAAAGAAAGTGAAAAAAAGAAAGAGTGAAAAAGGGATGGGGTGAGTAACTGCCAGGCCTCAACCTCCGCTTGCTTTTTAACAGTCTCTCTATATTTCTTTCTTTCTTTCTCTCTGTCTCTCTCTGAGTGGTGCATCTCCTCCCTAGGCTCTCCTCCACGGTGCCAGTCTGTAGATAGAGACCTCAGAGCCCATCTGCACCGCTGCCATGCCATCTGTTTGGCTTTCAGGGCAATTGAACTCCAAACTGAGATTGCATTTTAATCAATTTCCCAGCTCCCCAGGCTTCTGGGCTCTCTTTAGCTATGACTCATTAGAATACGACACCTTCACTAGCAGGCCCCTCGCTGGGACGCCTCCAACGCAACACACCAACGCATTGAGGAGTTCCAGCCAGCCCCCTATCAAGGTCTCCTGGCACCCCCTCTGCCCCTGAATGCCCTCATGTCACCTTACCTGCCCTCAACATCTCTCACATTGCCTCCTATCTTTACCTCCTTTCCCTCATCCCTCCCCCTAACTGCTCCAGTGGAGCAGTCTCACAGAAGTTAGCATAGCTGAGGCCATTGGATGAGGCCATTGGAGACCAAAGTCTTGTCAGTAGCTGCCATTTCTGCACAAGCAATCAGATTCTCCAAATTACCCCCCAACTCAATAGAGAGATTTAAAACATTTAATTAACTTTTTTTGTATGGGGGGATAGAAACATGCCCATCACTCATTCAGATTCCAGGAAAATCGAATCACAGCAAATTAGTAGGCATGGAGTCACTGTACCGAATCTAAAAGTGTTTTTTTCAGTCCCAGCTATCCCATTAGCTTTAACACAGATCAATCTGAGAAATAAGATCATCCATTGAAGAATTAAAAGGGAAGGACATTTCAGTCAGCATAGCTTGCAGCAAGGTTCTTAGGTCATGTCCCTAATGCAAAAACATGTCATCAATCTGGCACAGTTGACACATTCTCTCACCACCTCTCCCTTCCTCCAGGCCCTCGATTGAGCCCCCTGCCCTTTCCTGCTGGGTCCCCACGACCCCTGCACCAGATGGGGGACATGCTCCTAGCACTGTCCCCCTGTTTGTGGAGCATGGCCCTCTGCCCTTGGACCTCTCTCCCTGGATGGAGCTAAGCATCTGCCCTGATAGTGAGAGGGGAGTCAGCCATCCATGCTAATCCTCATTTATACTGGAGCAGACCGAGGCCTTCAACTGGAGACACCAGAGAGAGCGGGTACAGGACTTGATGATGAGAAAGAGCGAGAGAAACAAAGAGAGAGGCAGAGAGAGAGAGGAAAGGAGAGAGAGGACACACTGGCAAGGTCATGGGCATTGGGCCACTGTGCCTCCGAGGCTACACAAAGACAGAGAACGACTGCTAGGAATCAAAATGTTACAGAGGAGAATTGTGGGTTTGACTAAATTGGCCATGAGAGAGAGAAATAGTGCTGTGCACATGACTTCAGAAGTCTAGACACTCCAATGAAATTAACATCAGACAGTGGCTCCTTTGGGATTAAAGATTCAGAAGGTGCTACCAATTAGTACTGATAGAGAATGCTAACATTGAGCCAACATTCTTTGGACCAGCAAAACATCACAGTCTCATAGCTGACAGCTAAAGCCTGTACGTGTTTACAATTGTATTTAACCATCACTTGAACTCGTAGTCATGCATACATTAGAAATCAAATCAAAGTTTACGTGTCACGTGTACCGAATACAACAGGTGTAGGTACACCTTACAGTGAAATGCTTCCTTACAGGCTCCAACCAATAGTGCAAAAAAGGTATTAGGTGAACAATAGGTAGGTAAAGAAATAAAACAACAGTAAAAAGACATGCTATATACAGTAATGAGGCTACATACAGACACAGGTTAGTCTGGCTGATTGAGGTAGTATGAACATGTAGATATGGTTAAAGTGACTATGCATATATGATGAACAGAGAGTAGCAGTAGAGTAAAAGAGGGGTTGGCGGGTGGCGGGACACAATGCAGATAGCCCGGTTAGCCAATGTGCGGGAGCTCTGGTTGGTCGGCCCAATTGAGGTAGTATGTACATGAATGTATAGTTAAAGTGTCTATGCATATATGATAAACAGAGAGTAGCAGCAGCGTAAAAAGAGGGGTTGGGGGGCAAACACAATGCAAATAGTCCGGGTAGCCATTTGATTACCTGTTCAGGAGTCTTTTTGGCTTGGGGGTAAAAACTGTTGAGAAGCCTTTTTGTCCAAGACTTGGCACTCCGGTACTACTTGTCATGGGGTAGTAGAGAGAAGTCTATGACTGGGGTGGCTGGGGTCTTTGACAATTTTTAGTGCCTTCCTCTGACACCGCCTGGTGTAGAGGTCCTGGATGGCAGACAGCTTAGCCCCAGTGATGTACTGGGCCGTATGCACTACCCTCTGTAGTGCCTTGCAGTCAGAGGCCGAGCAATTGCCGTACCAGGCAGTGATACAACCAGTCAGGATGCTCTCGATGTTGCAGCTGTAGAACCTTTTGAGGATCTCAGGACCCATGCCAAATCTTTTTAGTTTCCTGATGGGAAAATAGGCTTTGTCGTGCCCTCGGACCATTCTAGTTTGTTGTTGATGTAGACACCAAGGAACTTGAAGCTCTCAACCTGCTCCACTACAGCCCCATCGATGAGAATGGGGGCGTGCTCGGTCCTCCTTTTCCTGTAGTCCACAATCATCTCCTTAGTCTTGGTTACGTTGAAATATTTAGTATCAGCGTTTCCCATATATTCCTTCCTCCCCTGCTGCAAAAAATATGTGACTCGATTCAGAAAACTAGGCATATGTCGCACATCATTACTTCACAGGAGAGCCATTTGAATGTAAATATAAAAAATCTATCAAAATGAGTTTCTTGGCAGAAATGTCTTCTGGAACATGTGAACTTTCATGTGCTGTAATAATAAACTTGTATTCGATCCATAAATACAAATGAAATGGTTAAATTACGAGCCTAGTTTGTTTAGCCACGGACAAAGACAGGAACCTTACCACTAGCCATGATTGGCTGAGATAATGGGCTGGACATGCCGGGAGATGAGCTTGGTTTGGTCTGCCATGTAGCATGCTTCTGTCTGTAAAGTGAGCTGTTCAGTATGTGCTGATAGAAAGGACTAACACGCCATTTTTGAAAAGTATATAACGTTAACCATCGAGAATTACAAAAATGTTGCTACTTTTCCTTAACAACATTGATGCCCTGAATTTAGCAGGCGCTATCGACAGATCAGTTGTAAAAAGTGATGGGCTACTTTCAGTGGGAACTGGAGTGACTTGACAAAACAAGATGTAGCTACAAACAAAACTGAGGTTCCAGTCTGCCGTGAAGAGTTTATCCATGTACACAGGTAAGAGACTAGCCACATATTCCGATATACGCTTCTAATTTTATCAGAAAGTCGTTGATCTATGAATTAAAAGTATTTGAATCAGAAATCCATGCGCATTGCTAGTTAGTCTAATGTTAGCTAGCTAACACTGAACCTAGATTGTTAGCTTTAGCATCCTGCGGATTCGTACTACAGCTATGACAATGTTTGTATTGGTAGTAGTACAAGTTCGGATTATGCCGGTTCATTGTTTAGCTAGCTAGCTACATGTCTAGACAAAAAGACCACTTCGGACAGATTATTACATGACTCATCAAATTAGCCAGGTGTATCTGGGGGTGATTACGACAATCTATTGTACTTCATGAACATGTGTACATGGCTAGACAATAGTGACCCATCCACTTAGCTAAACATGGCTGGGGGGTGGTTATAGAATTTCCTTCATATCGCCCATCAATTTTGTGTGTTGAGTAAGTGTCATCTAATAATTATAAAATATTTCTGAAATATTTTTATCTGGACACTGTTTTTGATACTGCTACTATGCAAGTCACCATTTCAGTGAACCATTTCTACCTTCCGTATCCTTTGCATGTGACAAATAAACATAGATTTTATTGTATATATTGTGTGTTTACCACATGGCCTCACATGTGAATCCTTAATAAGATGGGTGAGGCTAAGGCTTAAGAGGGTATGAAAGATGCTGAAATGGTGTAGACAAAGAAGAACTCTCCAGTAGGTGTAACAAATTATTCAAGGGCCATTTTCTCAAAAGTGGGGTTACAAGTTTATCAACTTTCAAAGCAGAATTACTTCCCATTGTTCCTCAACTGCAGTGTATGATATACCATTGACTAGCTCGGAGTCATTACTTTTATCCATTGTAAAAAAATACTATTTCAAATTTTGCTACATAAGACCGAATCGAGGAGGTTGGTCACATATGTAAATATTGTTTAAAGGGATTGTTGTTGGCTCAATGACTGGAAGCCTATGGGAACTGCTAGCATGTAATTGTGCTAACACTAGTAGCAATGCACCCAGGTGCTAACTTTAAAATGTAGGAGCACCAGAAAATAAGATTGTCTAAATTGACCGAGAAACAGCCTATATTGGGTCAATATGAATTCTACTCACTGGGCACAGACATCAAGGTCTATTCTGAGTTGGTTCAACATAATTTCATTGAAATTACATGGAAACAACGTTGATTCAACCAGTGTGTGCCCAGTGGGTGGTTTATTATGAAGCACATGTTGTGCCCTATAAACTAATATGTAACACTGTAAAGACATGAGTTTATTATAAAAGCTAAATTGCTTATACAAATACCTGGAATTGAAATATTAGGTTTCTACATGGTGTAAAAACACTATTTCCCTGTTGAGATGCATTATTTTGAAAATTGTACACGTCCCCTAAAAACATAGTGATGATGACATGCAAGAGATCTGTCAATCATTCATTGGCATGTCTATGATCATTGATCTCCTGAAGAAGCTATCCCTTTAACTTTCTTTCTGTGCTCCAAATGTTTGGCTATACTGGTAAATCTACCAGGTTATTAGCCAGCTAGCCAATCAGATAACATGACTGAACAGACTATAAACAAATGGTTAGACCATGCGGTCCCTGAGATCCGCTATAGGAAGAAAAAAAATGTTGAGTCGGTAATAATGGGTCAGATCTTTAGACCTGGTTGGGTTAAAAGCAACACTGAGCAAATCATAAATGAAACATTAAGGTCTGTACACTTGTTGTAAACCTTTCTGTGCAGATCATCTCTCTATATATACTGTAGGTCCGGCTGGTGCTTATCCCCAGTGCCAGGCTCTGCGTACTGTTTTTACAAGACCTAAAAAGCATTAATGGAACATTAGGACTAAATGGCTTTGAACGGTCTATCCCTCCCTCTGGCAACAACGACCCTGCTCTAAACACTTTTCCAGAGAGATCCAAAGCCCCATTCTTCTCTCTCTCTAACTCTCGCTCTCTGTTATCGGCATTTCTCTGCAAGCAATCACATTCTCCAAATTACCCACTAACTCAACAAAGGAGAAGTACATTTTTTTTAATGTACTTTCTCCCTTTTTTCCCTCTAAAATAATGTACAAATGGGGAAAGCAAGACAGGGAGAGTGAGAGAGAGTGTCAGAGAGGGAGAGAAGGAGAGGGCCTGTGACATCGGCTGTGAAAGAACTCAGCTACAGTGAGCTCCTGTTTAATGATACATACCGTAATTAAATTAAAATGCTGTGAAAAGAGAGAAAGAAGGATAACTGGAGGTAGAGGCAGATAGAGAGGGAAATAGAGAGAAATAGCCCATCACCAGATTTATTTTAATGCATTTCTGTCTGTTCCTGGCCTCCCCGTGACAGCTTTAATGTGTCTACTGCTCTTGTAGATTTTCTGAAGCAGGGTGAAGAGATGGAGACAGATGGCATATATACTGTATGTATTACTAGGTGTTCCTGAAATGGAGTGATTCCTCACAAAACCCAGGCAAAAAAAATGTTTTTAATGATTTGGGGGGGTTTTCACAAAATGTAATCCATCGAATAGTCCTTTGAAGGAAAGAATGTTGACATTTTTATCTAAAAACAAAAATTGAGAAATAATTGATCAAAGTTTGTGTTTTTATGACATTTTGGCCACACCCAGGCCTTCGAATCAAATTTTATTAGTCTGATGCGACGAATACAACAAGTGTAGGTAGACCTTACAGTGAAATGCTTACTTACGAGCCCCTAACCGACAATGCAGTTAAACAAATACGGATAAGAATAAGAGATAAAAGTAATAAGTAATTAAAGAGCAGCAGTAAAAAAAATAACCAATATATACAGGGGGGTGGCGGTACAGAGTCAATGTGTGGGGTCACCAGTTAGTTGAGGTAATATGTACATGTAGGTAGATTGAATTAAAGTGACTATGCATAGATGACAACAGAGAGTGGCAGTGGTGTGGAGAGGGGAGGGCAATGTGAATAGTCTGGCCATTTGAGTAGATGTTCAGGAGTCTTATGGCTTGGGAGTAGAAGCCTCTTGGTCCTAGACTTGGCGCTCCGGTACCACTTGCCGTGTGGTAGCAGGGAGAACAGTTTATAACTAGGGTGGCTGGAGTCTGACAACTTTTAGGGCCTTCCTCTGACACCGCCTGGTATAGAGGTCCTGGATGGCATGAAGGCCATACCCAGGCCTTCTTTAAGAGAGTCTATAATGTTTAACCTATAGATGCTACAAAGCATAAATTGGTGTCATATGAAGATTTAGCGCCTGCTATGCAATGAGTATTTTATTCCAATATAATAATTGTTACATTGATTAATGACTATGGAAAAAAGAAGCACATTTTTCAATAAATTACACTCCATGTGCAAATCTCAGCTAGTTTTAAAGAGCAAATTCCCCTAAAAAGCAAGTAATCCCTTTGAAAATGGCCTATGTGGCATCGATATGGGTCAGTAACATTTATTCTCGTGTCGAAACGTAGTTTGGAACTTCCGTGCGTCACAACAAGTAAATGAAGGTTGGGTTTGGGTGAACAATTATGACAAGAAATCATGCCCCGTTATGCCAAGCTCCATATGCAAATCACCCCTCTGCCCTTCCCTTATGATTAGGGCTCCGTTGTTTCATCTCCCCCAACACGCTCAAAGGATCACTGCCATTAGAGAATGAAAACCCCAATACGTATTGACCATGCCTCTATAGTGTGCATGCTCTGCCGAAGGACCCTAGTATGCAGAATAGGTGCTTGGAGTTCGTCGGCCCCTGTCTACACCAGTAATGCTAGCTTGGTGTGCAACGACCCGTGGTGGTTAATTATAACCAGAGATACTAGAATATAATGCACTCTCTGGTATAATAGAGGACTACATGAAAAGGCGGGCCGAACAGGCCACCATTAACATTGACGGGCTGTTGTGGAGCATCTGACCGTAAGAAGCTACAGATGGTAGTGCGTATGGCCCAGTACATCACTGGGGCCAATCGTCCTGCCTTCCAGGACCTATATAATAGGAGGTGTCAGAGGAAAGACCATACAATTGTCAGAGACTCCAGTCACCCAAGTCATAGACTGTTTTCTCTGCTACAGCACGGCAAATGGTGCCGGAGCGCCAAGTCTATAACCAAAAGGCTCCTTAACAGCTTCTACCCCCCCATTGCTGAACAATTAATCAAATGACCACCATTATTTACATTTGTGACCCGATTCAGGAAACTAGGCAAGTCATGACTTCACAGGAGAGCTGTGTGAAAGTAAAACATTTTTTCAGCAGAAATGCCTTCTCGACCATGTGACCTTTCACGTGCCTTAATATCAAACTTGTATGCCATCTGTAAATATGAATAAGAGTTAAATTACAAGCATAGTTGGTTTAGCCATAGAAAAAGCAGGCAACCTTCCCAATAGCTATGATTGGCTGAGATAATGAGTGGGCTGGACATGCCGAGAGATGAGTTTGGATTGGTGTGCCATATAGCACTCGTCTGTCTATTGGAGCTGGTCAGTATGTCTAGGTAATCGTGTCAAACGTAGCTTTAAAAAAAAAATTGAGCTCAGGTTCATCATGTTTCCATTGATCATCCCTGAGATGTTTCCACCTGTGGTTTGGAAAGGCACACACCTGTCTATATAAAAAGGTCTCACAGTTGACAGAGCATGTCAAAGCAAAAACCAAGCGATAAGGTTGAAGGACTTGTCAATAGAGCTCCGGGACAGGATTGTGTTGAGGCACAGATCTGGAAAGGGGACCAAAACATTTCTGCAGAATTGAAGGTTCCCAAGACCACAGTGGTATCCATCATTCTTAAATGGAAGAAGTTTGGAACCATCAAGACTCTTCCTAGTTCTGGCTGCACGGCCAAATTGAGCAATCAGAGAGAAGGGCCTTGGTCATGGAGGTGACCAGAACAGAAGGTCACTCTGACAGAGCTCCATAGTTCCTCTGTGAAGATAGGAGAACCTCCACCAATCAGGCCTTTATGGTAATGTGTCCAGACGGAATCCACTCCTCAGTAAAAAGCACATGACAGCCTGCTTGGCACCTAAAGGACTCAGACCATGAGAAGCAAGATTCTCTGGTCTGATGAAACCAAGACTGAACTCTTTGGCTGGAATGCCAAGCATCACCTCTGGAGGTAACCTGGACACCCGTGGGGATGTTTTTCAGCGGCAGAAACAGGAAAACTAGTCAGGATTGAGGGAAAGATGAACCTGCTCAGGACCTCTGGGTGGGTGGGGGGACAACAACCAAAAGGACAACAACCCCAAGCCCACAGCCAAGACAACACAGGAGTGGCTTCAGGACAAGTCTCTGAATATCCTTGAGTGGCAAATACCAGCAGAGAGCAACCTTTTTGAATCAATCTTCACATTCATTCTGTTGGTAATGCCTACAAATCGGATCATAACTCTAAAAGTAGCAGAGACCTATGCTTGCTATGCCTATAAATTATATTATGTTCAGCAATATCTTGCCCAGTCAAACATGTTAATATATTTTTTTATATTTGTAAAGTAATGTAAAAAAAAAATTATTGAAATCAAAACACTACTGATATTACAGAGCAAACGATAAAGCTTCATATGACACCAATGTTTGCTTAGTAGCACCTACAGATGAAACACTATGGAGTCTTAAAGGAGGCCTGTGGAAGGCCAAATGTCACAAATATGCCAAATTGTATCAATTATTTCTCAATTATGCTTTTAGATACAAAAGTCAAATATATGTCAACAATTCTTCCTCCAAAATGGATTATGGATTAAATCAAATCAAATCAAAAATCAAATCAAATCTTGATTTTGATTTGATTTGATTATGGATTACACTTTGTGAAATCCCACAAACCAATGGGTCCTGTCTGAGGTGATTGAGCCAGCAACACCACAGAAGGCAGTGCGCCACTGACAGAATTATGCAGCGGAAACAGTAAATAAAAAAGAGACAGAGGTAAATATGCTGACTACCTGCTGCCTTGATCTAAACCTCCCCGCTTCCCTGTTACCTGCTCTCTGAGAAAGACACGTATACACACACAGAGAGATGCCCAGACAGAGAGACATGCAGGCAGGCGGTTAGGTATGCAGGCAGGCGGTTAGATATGCAGGCAGGCACACCCCCCATGCTATCCTAATCCCCTGGTCACCCATTAATATGTATGGGCTGAGTCACAGCATTACTGTGCTTTTTGTATAATATTCCATTCCCCCTGCAGGTATAGTGTGTGTGTGTGTGTGTGTGTGTGTGTGTGTGTGTGTGTGTGTGTGTGTGTGTGTGTGTGTGTGTGTGTGTGTGTGTGTGTGTGTGTGTGTGTGTGTGTGTGTGTGTGTGTGTTCCATCCCCCTGCAGAGCATGGAGATATGAGTTAAGAGACGTGAAGATTAAAATCCCCATACCTGAGGCAGAGTACATAATTAAGTAGAGGGAATTTAATAAGTAAACAGCAGCTATGGGTTAAACCTTTTTATCCACTCACCTCCCTGAAAAGCACACGCACGCACACACACTCCCTTGGGACCATGCTAAAGTTTAATCTCTTCAAACTTCCCCTTCACACACACACACCCTTCCCTCTGCCAGCATTGAACTGTAGTCTGAACGGTAGTAGTCTTGCATAATGAGAAGCTGTGGCATTTGAGAGCATGGAGAGGACACACTGACAAATCGACCTAATGGTTCCTGACGCTTCAGCCTGTGAGTGAGGAGGGAAGTGGATTCTCCTGAACAGGCCACACCTCTCTGGTGGGAAGACAGGAGACAAAAGGTCTAGGAAGGCCCAGGGGCAGCATTGGTATTCTAGTATGATAATATGCCAGGGCTGGTATTCCAGTGAGTACGATATTAAACTGATTATGAGAGTAGGCAGATTATGCAATAGTCACAGAAACACCTTAATTCAGCTTATATTAAATCGCCATGAGGTCCAAATTGAAGTATGCATATGTCGATTAAAACACCTGGTTTTCTGAGCAATCTCTCAACTTATTAGGACATGTAAAGACCTCATTCGGCGTTCCAGCGGTGTATTTGATCAGCTCATGTGCTACCACCAGCCGAGAGCCTCCCTCTTTAGCACAAGTGAAGTGAGTTCGTAACAACGGAATGCATGTGTCTTAGAAGTAGTTTTCACATACAAACTTTATATATGTCTGAACTCAGAATCAAATAGGCTTCCCAAACATAACACTGTGGTAGGACGTTTATTTTGATTGGCATTGATAAGAGTGCTAGCAGGTAGCCGGATTTCAGATGTGTCCATGTAAAAATAATTATTAGGGAAAACGTTCTTCTTGCAAAGCATGTCGTTGTTTTAATCCACAATAATCATAATATTGTGTACATGTAACTGTACTCAGTGACTACTTGCCAATAAGGGTATTACCTTTTCACAGGGTGTTCAAATGAACCTGCTACATTATGGTGCTTGACAGCGGGTCAGCTCTCAGAGGGGGCGGCGTCACGCTGCTCCGCTCACAGAGAGAGACATAGTTATGCAACGACACAGCAGAGTGTTAAGGCTGCAGGGTTCGCTGGAGGGCCAGGTTCAACACTGTCTATGGTAAATAAATTAGACCTGGCTGATTAGCAATGACCTCCCACGTGCGCACGCACGAACACACAGTTATTTAGGCTGACATTAAAGACATTATTTCCAAGGTTGACCGGGGATAAAGAAAGTCTATTTGAGTTGCTGTGTGTTAAAATGGGCCAACCTGGCAAGAGGGAGAGCAACTTAGCTACCTGCCAATCCTATAGCCTACCCAATTTGTAAGTAATAGTCGCTCTGGATAAGAGCGTCTGCTAAATGACTTAAATGTAAATGTAAATGTAGGAACCAACAGCACAGAGTGAAATTATTAATATCACTCTGACCGCTGCCAAATAATCAATCCCATACACTGAACAATAAACTCCTTAGAGGAAAACCTACAGTCACCAACACAGTATAAAGGACTCTGTGCTAAAAGACTCTGTGCTATTTTCTATTTTATTTAACTAGGCAAGTCACTTAAGAACAAATTCTTATTTACAATGACGGCCTACCCCGGCCAAACCTTGACGCTGGTCCAATTGTGCACCGCCCTATGGGATTCCCAATCACGACCAGTTGTGATACAGACTGGAATCGAAACAGGGTCTGTAGTTATGCCTTTAGCACTGAGATGCTGTGCCACTTCTGAGCCCTCTGCTATGTCTCAGAAGTAAACCAGGTGGTATCCCTGTTACTCCAGTACTGCTCAACAAAGCCATAGATGTCTGTCTGAGAGTTTATGAAGACAGATTTAGGTGGTGATGTCATAAATATCTAGATTTTTAGAAAGGTATGATGCTCCAGGAAGCCAAGTGGGAGCCTTCTCAGTGAACGGAACACAGTGAGTAAATAGGAATAATTGGCTCCCATGTATACTTCCTCTGTCTCATTTAGGATGCAATCTCTGTGTATTCCATCTTTAGCTCACACTAGACTGATGTGTGTCATACTGCCACAGCTGGGTTTTGTTCTTAGAGAATTAGGAGAATAAATCAGACTTCCTCGTTCAAAGCAGTGTTCCCGGGGTAGAAACACTGTCGGCCATATTGGAATGTTAGTTCTAATAGTGTGGTTGTACTGACCTCAGGGTTGGTCCACTTGGTCTTGATATGGTCAGCCATGTTCTGTGTGCAGCCCAGCAGGTCATAACCCTCCCTGCTCTGGAGGAGAACAAAGACAACACAGAGACAGACAGTCACACAATTTCAAGTTGGTTTGTTTTTGAATTTTGTAAAATTCCATCATTCCTAGGCTTAATCTATTCCTCAGAGGCGAAATTATGATGATGATTACCCCACTTGGTTCATCACTAATTGGTACTATAATGATACGGGGTGTAAATGGGGCCATGATAATGTCATCTCTCTCCTCCCTACGTAGTGATGATGATGTGTCATTCCCTCCCCTGCACATTATCCATGATATCTCCTCTGCCCACAGAGAGCAGTCAGTTAGTCAGTTAGTCACGGGATGGGACGGGCTGTAAAAGGCCTGCAGTAAAAAGCCATCTGGGAAGGAATCCCTCCCTAGCCAAACAGACATTGGAATATGTTAATCATATTCAAAAAAAAAAAAATGTTGTTTCCATACAAATTATTAATAGGGCTTAATAATTGGGAGGATTTGTCATGAGGTCATTGTAGCCTTTACATGGTGGCATACTGTTATTATTTTGACATGAAATCATTGTGTTAAACATATGGAGGTACTCTGCTCAACTTTTATAAATCCCTAGTGTGTTGACTGGAGGTAATGTATCCATGCATGAGAGCTATTAGTCTATTGTAATCATATAATATTACAGACACTACATAAACAATATTGATAGTATTGTTTCTCTATAGGGGATGTAATTTGCAGTAGATGGCTTAAAATGAGTTACATACAGGCTGTGTCACTTCACTGTATGCCAGTGGAGGCTCCTCAGAGGAAGAAGGGGAGGACCATCCTCCTCAGTGAATTTCATGAAAATTAAAATGGTAAAATATTGAAAAAGTTATCCTTTTAAATACAACTATACTAAATATAATCATGTCATCAAATAATTGATTAAAACTCACTATTTGGCGAAGAAGCTCTACAGTAGCCTCAACAGCTATCTGTAGGGTAGCACCATGGTGTTGCTGGAAGACAGCTAGTTTCCGTCCTCCCCGAAGTCAGGCTGTGACTTCAATACAAAACCTAGGAGGCTCATGGTTCTCACCCCCTTCCATAGACTTACACAGTAATTATGACAACTTCCTTAGGAGAGTCCTCCAACCTATCAAAGCTGTTGCAGAATGAACAGACATGTTGTCCACCCAGTCAAAGGGTCAGATAATTAATCTAGTACTGAAAGCATAAACTACAGCAGTGCATAAAATGTGGTGAGTGGTTTAATCAAAGAGAAAGAATGACAGTAGTTGTACATTTCTTCCAAAATGAAAGAGAAGCAAGAAAGAAATAGAGAGAGATTGTCTTTTTTCTCACTTTGTTTCCCTTACTTAGCTATCAAATGCAGCTAGCAGGTTTAGCCTACTCAAACATCCTGCTCAAACAGAAGGATGCTATGTTAGCTAGCGGGCTATGGCTATCCAACAAAACACTGGAACTCTTCCAAGTCTAGGTAAACTTTGGTTTGACTAATTTATTGCCGCAGGTGTAAATGCTTACTGACTTTACACTGTAACGTTACTGCATGATTGTAGCGGGTTTACGAACGCGTTAGTTCTATTGGCTATGCAGACTATGACGTTACTTTAGCTAATATGGTGACTACGATGTAGGCTGTGTGTAGTGGTTTGGCTTGGAAAGGTTTTTTTCACCTGGTCACATACAGCTGATGTGCATTGAAATCCACAAGCGAAAGGAAGAGTTGAGAGGAGGAGAGCCCATAGACGCAAGAAGAAATACAACGTGGCTGATATGAAAGTGAATGTGATCAGGGGTGTATTCATTTCACCAATTCTGTTGAAAAATGTATTCTCATTATCCCCAAAATGGGGATAAACATACCTGAATTTCTCCAATAGAAACTCTTGTTTGCAAATGTTGGACTAATGATTACACCCTATATCAGCTAGATGCAAGCAGGAGTGTGTAAGGCTGTATGGAATTTCACTGTCTGTCCATGTGTCACTGTCTGCCGCCTCAAATTTGTCTCTCGACCTGTGTGCACCTACATTGTAAACTTACATTCATAGGCTAGGTTGTAGCAACCTTGTGATGGGTATCGGGAAACATTGAGTATCGTGTAGTAGTCTAAACCTATCGCTGATACATTGAACGGGGTGAATGGAACATGAATGACAGTCATCCAATATGCTGTAATAGAAATAAGGCCATGCTGAATAAAAAAAACTAAATGCCTCCCTCATCTTAAATGGATAGAAATCGTATAGCAGTAGCAGTCATTGCCATCTTAAATGGCAATGACTGCTACTGCTATACGATTTCTATCCATGAAGAATACCTTTGCAGGTCATTTAATCAAGGACACAGGTGGCAAGGATCTCTCTCCCCCTTTACAATGAAATGCATGTTTAGAACTCTTGTTGGCCGTTGTTAAGGGTCTGCATGTTTGTATACCCTCTATATACAAAAGTATAAAAGGACACCCCATCAGAATAGCGGATTATCTTGTGGCTGAATGGAAGCAAGTCCCCCCCACAGCAATGTTCCAACATCTAGTGGAAAGCCTTCCCAGAAGAGTGAAGGCTGTTATCGCAGCCAGGGAGGAGGGGGGGGACCAACTCCATATTAATGCCCATGATTTCGGAATGAGATGTTCGGCAAGCAGATGTCCACATACTTTTGGTCATGTACTGTAGTGTTTGTTAAATTGTGGGACTGTGCTTAAATCCATGTTATAAATGTGGTACTGCACTTATATCAAGTTTATTAACAGTGGTACAGTGTTCTTATGTGAAGTCATTGCGAGTCTGCCTGCAGGTATGATATTATTTAAGTGCGACTCACCTTTTGCCAGATGTAGGCCTCGCGCAAGGTGATGATCTCATGCTCGCGGTGCTCCCCCTGCACGGCACACACCACACAGATGACCTTCTCGTCAGTCTTGCAGTAAAGAGTACCCTCCTGGCCATGCTCATTACAGCGCAGCCTCTCCACTGTCACCGTCTCCCTCTTACTGCCCCCCTCTGGGGCTGCCACTGCCTCTTCATCACCATCATCTTCATCATCAACTTTTCCCTCCCCTTGGACTCTCTCTCCTCCACACGCCTCGTTCTCTTGTACCCCAGTCCCACCCCATGCCCCATTTTCCACCACCTCTTGCTCTGCCCTACGCCCAATCTCTCGAACCCTTTCCTCCCCCTCCCCTGGGTCTCTGTCCCTGGCCGGCTGTTGGGACCGGGCCTGGGGCTGCGCCACTTCCTGGTCGTAGGGCGTCAGTAGGTGTCGTGTGCTGTGGACATGTTTCTCAGCGTGGGTAGAGCAGAAAGCGAAGCTGCAGGTGTAACACACCTGGGTTGCCTGCTGGGCCTCGTCAGGCTCACAAGCGTCACATGACCCATCCATCTGTGGTAACTCCTCCTCCTCAGGTCCTCCACTTCCTCTCCAGGGTTTCCCTTGGTCTGTCATTGTGGTGGGTATGAGTAGGGTGAATAGGGGACTATGAGCAGGACACCCTGTAGGAGAGATCAGTAGTACAGGACAGAGTATATAAATAGTGTTGACCAGGGAACATACTCACACCAAGCTCTGAAGAAAGGTTATGTAGTCAGAATGTTACAGTCAGCGCTTCTAGATATATCAAATGTGTTTGGGAGGGACAGACAATCTCTCTCTAAGAAAACAATAGTAATCTACACCTTTAACAAACACATCCTCCTACTGTACATCACCTAAGCAACAGCAACAAGTTGTAGCGACTACTGTCAGAGGGAAAACACAACCCAATTCTTCCACAGGTACTGTACTGGTTAGGTTACTTTCTAAATGTAATCCGTTACGTTACCTGTCCAAAATTGCAATCAGCAAAGTAATTTTTGGATTAACCAAACTCAGTAAAGTAATCTGATTACTTGGGGTTACTTTCCCCTTAAGAGGCAATTAGAAGAAGACAAAGATATATTGCAGGATAAACCAATGTTAGAGTTTACATAGCTGGCCATAAATCAATGTTGCATTTTCATTTATGGGTTGGTTATGTAGGCCTCTTATAACCCATTGCTTTCTACGACAGATAATAATACGATTAGGCTATATCGTTCCAAAACAATCTATGTCCGTCAGATTTCCCATCAATCCAATTAATTTAATACCCCTTGATCTTCAAGAATATTAAATATGTTATATGGAAATATAGACTAGCCAAATAGTTTTACCTGAGCATATACACACACATACTCAGTCGGGGTCTCAATTTACTGTTGAGAATTAGAATAGTAGGATACACAAGGTGCAAATTTGAAATGTTGTGTATCAGCAGTTTTTTTATCTTGTTATGTCACTCAAATTAGCCATGTCAGCTAACAATTTTTTGATTGGTAAATTAGTCTAGCCAGATATCTAAACTATTAATAATGGCCGAATACCGGCACATACCCAGGGGCTCTGACCTCCAGGGAGCCCTCCTGATTCGGTGTGCGAGTTCATTAGAACGTGCGTTGAAGATGTCGTTCCCATAGCAACGATTAAAACATTCCCTAACCAGAAACTGTGGATTGATGGCAGCATTCGTGTGAAACTGAAAGCACGAACCACTGCTTTCAATCAGGGCAAGGTGTCTGGTAACATGACTGAATACAAACAATGCAGCTATTCCCTCCGTAAGGCTATCAAACAAGCTAAGCGTCAGTACAGAGACAAAGTAGAATCCCAATTCAACGGCTCAGACACAAGAGGCATGTGGCAGGGTCTACAGTCAATCACGGACTACAGGAAGAAATCCAGCCCAGTCACGGACCAGGATGTCTTGCTCCCAGGCAGACTAAATAACTTTTTTGCCCGCTTTGAGGACAATACAGTGCCACTGACACTGCCTGCAACGGAAAAATGCGGTCTCTCCTTCACTGCAGCCGAGGTGAGTAAAACATTTAAACGTGTTAACCCTCGCAAGGCTGCAGGCCCAGATGGCATCCCCAGCCGCGCCCTCAGAGCATGCGCAGACCAGCTGGCTGGTGTGTTTACGGACATATTCAATCAATCCCTATACCAGTCTGCTGTTCCCACATGCTTCAAGAGGGCCACCATCGTTCCTGTTCCCAAGAAAGCTAAGGTAACTGAGATAAACGACTACCGCCCCGTAGCACTCACTTCCGTCATCATGAAGTGCTTTGAGAGACTAGTCAAGGACCATATCACCTCCACCCTACCTGACTCCCTAGACCCACTCCAATTTGCTTACCGCTCAAATAGGTCCACAGACGATGCAATCTCAACCACACTGCACACTGCCCTAACCCATCTGGACAAGAGGAATACCTATGTGAGAATGCTGTTCATCGACTACAGCTCGGCATTCAACACCATAGTACCCTCCAAGCTCGTCATCAAGCTCGAGACCCTGGGTCTCGACCCCGCCCTGTGCAACTGGGTACTGGACTTCCTGACGGGCCGCCCCAGGTGGTGAGGGTAGGTAACAACATCTCCTCCCCGCTGATCCTCAACACTGGGGCCCCACAAGGGTGCGTTCTGAGCCCTCTCCTGTACTCCCTGTTCACCCACGACTGCGTGGCCACGCACGCCTCCAACTCAATCATCAAGTTTGCGGACGACACAACAGTGGTAGGCTTGATTACCAACAACGACGAGACGGCCTACAGGGAGGAGGTGAGGGCCCTCGGAGTGTGGTGTCAGGAAAATAACCTCACACTCAACGTCAACAAAACTAAGGAGATGATTGTGGACTTCAGGAAACAGCAGAGGGAACACCCCCTATCCACATCGATGGAACAGTAGTGGAGAGAGTAGCAAGTTTTAAGTTCCTCGGCATACACATCACAGACAAACTGAATTGGTCCACTCACACAGACAGCATCGTGAAGAGGCGCAGCAGCACCTCTTCAACCTCAGGAGGCTGAAGAAATTCGGCTTGTCACCAAAAGCACTCACAAACTTCTACAGAGGCACAATCGAGAGCATCCTGGCGGGCTGTATCACCGCCTGGTACGGCAACTGCTCCGCCCTCAACCGTAAGGCTCTCCAGAGGGTAGTGAGGTCTGCACAACGCATCATCGGGGGCAAACTACCTGCCCTCCAGGACACCTACACCACCCGATGTTACAGGAAGGCCATAAAGATCATCAAGGACATCTACCACCCGAGCCACTGCCTGTTCACCCATCTATCATCCAGAAGGCGAGGTCAGTACAGGTGCATCAAAGCTGGGACCGAGAGACTGAAAAACAGCTTCTATCTCAAGGCCATCAGACTGTTAAACAGCCACCACTAACATTGAGTGGCTGCTGCCTACACACTGACACTGACTCAACTCCAGCCACTTTAATAATGGGAATTGACGGGAAATGTTGTAAATATATCACTAGCCACTTTAAACAATGCTACCTTATATAATGTTACTTACCCTACATTATTCATCTCATATGCATACCTATATACTGTACTCTATATCATCGACTGCATCCTTATGTAATACATGTATCACTAGCCACTTTAACTATGCCACTTTGTTTACATACTCATCTCACATGTATATACTGTACTCGATACCATCTACTGTATCTTGCCTATGCTGCTCTGTACCATCACACACTCATATATCCTTATGTACATATTCTTTATCCCCTTACACTGTGTATAAGACAGTAGATTAGGAATTGTTAGTTAGATTACTTGTTGGTTATTACTGCATTGTCGGAACTAGAAGCACAAGCATTTCGCTACACTCGCATTAACATCTGCTAACCATGTGTATGTGACAAATAAAATTTGATTTGATTTTTTGATTTTGTTAGTCACTCTCACTCAGATATAATTAACATGGCATAAATTATGGCAAAATGTGTATAATTGCAGGTAATTCGTTTTAAAACTACAACATTTTCTCTACACCCCATGGGAAAATGTGTAGAATTGCAGCAAGTGAACTTCTCTGCCGTCAAGAGGGTGGTGACTAAAGTGTTTTGCCCGAGAGGTGGGGGGGGGGGGGCTCACTTAGGTGTAGAATCATTTACCCAACCAAGGAGGGCCCCCCAGTTACCCATGTGGGCCCCCTACCTCTTCTCCTCCTCCCATTTGATGATTAGCAGAGCGGGCTCCTGTGGTTGACAGGTGGAGTAAAAAATGTTTTTATATAAATATACACTACCGGTCAAACGTTTTCGAACACCTACTCATTCAAGGGTTTTTCTTTATTTTTACAATGTAGAATAATAGCGAAGAAATCAAAACTATGAAATAACACTTATGGAATCATGTAGTAACCAAAAAAAAAAAGTGTTAAATCTTAATAGATTTTATATTTGAGATTCTTCAAAATAGCCTTGACAGCTTTGCACTCTTGGCATTCTCTCAACCAGCTTCACCTGGAATGCTTTTCCAACAGTCTTGAAGGTATTCCCACATATGTTGAGCACTTGTTGACTCCTCCCAAACCATCTCACTTTGGTTGAGGTCAGGGGATTGTGGAGGACAGGTCATCTGAGGCAGCACTACATCACTCAACCTTCTCGGTCAAATAGCCCTTAAACAGCCTGGAGGTGTGTTGGGTCATTGTCCAGTTGAAAAATAATATTATATTCCCACTAAGCCCAAACCAGATGGGGTGGCTTATCGCTCCAGAATGCTGTGGTAGCCATGCTGCTTAAGTGTGCCTTGAATTGTAAATAAATCACTGACAGTGTCATCAGCAATGCACCCCTACACCATAACACCTCCTCCATGCTTTATGGTGGGAAATACACATGTGGAGATCATCTGTTCACCTACGCAGCCTCTCACAAAGACAAGGCGGTTGGAACCAAAAATCTCCAATTTGGACTCCAGACCAAAGGACAAATTTCCACCGGTCTAATGTCCATTGCTCGGGATTCTTGGCCCAAGCAAGTCTCTTCTTCTATTTGGTGACCTTAAGTAGTGGTTTCTGTGCAGCAATTCAAACATGAAGACCTGATTCACGCAGTCTCCTCTGAACAGTTGATGTTGAGATCTCTGTTACTGAGTGTCTGTTACTTGAACTCTAAGTAGCATTTATTTGGGCTGCAATTTCTGAGGCGTGTAACTCTAATGAATTTATCCTTTGCAGCAGAGGTAACTCTGGGTCTTCCTTTCCTGTGGCTGTCCTCATGAGAGCCAGTTTCATCATAGCACTTGATAGGTTTTGGGACAGCGCTTGGAAAAACGTTCAAATTCTTTACATTTTCCGCATTGACTGACCTTCATGTCTTAAAGTAATGATGGACTGTCGTTTCTCTTTGCTTATTTGAGCTGTTCTTGCCATAATATGGACTTTGTCTATTACCATATAGGACAGTCTTCTGTGTGCCAACCCTACCTTGTCACTACACAACTGATTGGCTGAAAAGCATTAAAGAAAGAAAGAAATTCCACAAATTAACTTAACAATGCACACCTGTTAATTTAAATGCATTCCTGGTAAACTACAATTTATGCATATTCAACGGGTATTGAATATGCCACTGCTGTCGTCCTGCCACTGCGGTCATCCTTACTTCCAAGCATTTATTCAAGTTGGATAATCTTTGGATGCTGACAGCAGTCACATTGGAAGACATAGCTTGGACTATGGCCTATAAAAGCGTATTCCTGCTCTTTTCCCGCAATCCATCACAGATTTGGTGTGTAATAGTGGTCTCTGACTTGTTGTCAGACTCATGTGGAACAAACTTTAACTTGTGCCTTTTTTCAATGCTGATTTGAATGTAAAAATGTAAAATAGAAAAATGTTAAAGATAAATATTTTCTTCTAATCCTAGAAGTAATCATCTGTAATCTGATTACAATATTTTTGCTGGTAACGTAACGGATTACAGTTAGTTTTTTTTCAATACGCTACTTTTTAAAATTTATTTTTTTAAATGACTTCACTCGTCATCTTTTGCTCCTGTCCCTTTCTTTCATTTCACTCTACAGGAGAGCATATAAGAATGCAGGCTACCCGCACTGCCTGCCTGACACACACAGCAGGACCTAAGCTTCATTCAAACACTATGTGGCACTATATTGAATCACTCCAATATGGTATCCTTCTGCGCGGAAGGATACATTCCAAGTAAGATTAGTCCCATGTACCGGGTAGTGCAGCTGCCGCCGCACTACTTCCAAATCTTTCATTTCTTGGCTCATTCCAGAGAGGATTTGCTTGGTAAGAGCTCTATATTAGAGAGTGTATAAGCACAGAAGTATACCCGCTGCTATTCAATACCTTGGAGCAGCTAGCGAGCCTCTCTATTTGGGTGCTCTGCTGTCCCCCCACTCAGTTTGACTTGTGTCATCTCGTTCGGGTTTTGTTCTTGTTTTTAAATCACTCGTGACAGTGTACTAACATGGGCAATACTCAGTTTGGTCGACCAGTATTGCGGCGCTGGCGGTTTGTCTTAGTTGTCTGTGGGACTCTGTCCACCAGAACCCTCGCGGTTTTAGCCTTCCGGTTCTGGGACCGCCTACCCTGCAGCCATCTTGCCTAGACTCTTGCTCTTATGTGTTCCACAGTGAACAAGCTATGCAAAGAGGCTAGCTTAATGAGGTGTGACCATTGCAGGACTGAGCACAATTATAAATACACTGTACACTTCCCATAAGTCCTGCCAACACTTTCCTTAAGTCCCCGCATTTATACCAAGAAATAAGCTATAAAAAGGTGGCTTGAATTACAACTGACCCACACGTATAAAGCAAGAAATAAGATATAAGCATGTGGTAGAATGCCCTACCCCTTAACGGTCACAGTTCACACTCCATGTGTCCACCTTCACATAGTTTGTGTTCAAAATACCCACTTGCATTATGCGTTCTCCTGTTCTTTCAAGGGTGCTCTTCTGAGAACACCTGAAACAGCATATCGTATAGATTGGGAGAACACAGAGCGCTTAAAATCCCCCAAAACTGAAAGGTACCTCGATGTGACCTCTAACCTAAACAGTAAAGTTCATCACGCACCTGGCGTCAACAAAGATATATTGTGTAGCATAAAAGCATGTGGACCCTCCTTCAAATTAGTGGATTTGGCTATTTCAGCCACACCCGTTGCTGACAGGTGTATAAAATCGAGCACACAGCCATGCAATCTCCATATACAACCAGTGGCAGTAGTAGAGCTCAGTGACTTTAAACGTGGCACCATCATAGCATGCCACCTTCCCAACAAGTCAGATCATCAAATTTCTGCCTGCTAGAACTGCCACAGTCAACTGTATGTGCTCTTATTGTGAAGTGGAAACATCTAGGAGCAACAATGGCACAGCTGCAAAGTTGTAGGCCACACAAGCTCACAGAACGGGACCGCCGAGTGCTGAAGTGGGTAGCAAGAAAAAAATATAGTCTGTCCTAAGATGCAACACTCACTGAGTTCCAAACTTTCTCTTGAAACAGCGTCAGCACAATAACTGTTTGTTGGGATCTTAATAAAAATGGGTTTCCATGGTCTGGGGCTGTTTTTAATGGTTTGGGCTTGGCCTCTTAGTTCCAGTGAAGGGAAATCTTAATGCTACAGCATAAAATGACATTCTAGACAATTCTGTGCTTCCAACTTTGTGGCAACAGTTTGGGAAAGGCCCTTTCCTGTTTCAGCATGACAATGCCCCTGTGCAAAAAGCGAGGTCCATACAGAAATGGTTTGTGAAGATCGGTGTGGAAGAACTACACTGGCCTGCACAGAGCCTTGACCTCAACCCCATCGAACACCTTTGGGATGAATTGGAACGCCGACTGTGAGCCAGGCCTAATCGTCCAACATCAGTGCCCAACCTCACTAATGCAGTTGTGGCTGAATGAAAGCCCCCAAAGAAAGCCTTCCCAGAAGAGTGGAGGCTGTTACGGCAGCAAAGGGGGACCAACTCCATTTTAATGCCAATGATTTTGGAATGAGATGTCCACATACTTTTAGTCATGTAGTGTAGCTAGCTACATCCATTTACAATATACCCAATGTAGTAGTGTTAGCCACTAGTGCTACCAATTCAGTGAAGGACTATGCCAGAATTGAAATATTGAACACAAATACTAAGTAAAGGAACAGAATAAATGTTCTCAGTACCATTCACTAAATGAAGGTGAAACCAACCAGAATTGCTTGGTCTGCTGCTACATCATTGTGGACGTATGACAGGTAAGCTTTCATGAATTGTACCGCGGCTGAAGCAAAAAAAAAAAAAAAAGTGAAATAAGCTATTTTGCTTACTGTTTAAGAATGATACATAGCCAGAAAACTGTAAATCTGCAGTTGCATTAGGACTGCTGGTGTTTTATTTCCAACGAGCAGGCTTACATTGTGATAAATTCATACAACAACCATGCATATTATTAAATTACACCGATGTTCAAGACAGCTTGAACCCTATGCATTGATAACTAATTGATAGGCAATATGATTCAATACAACGACATTAGGTCTAGACTACTTCATCTTAATGTATTGGATTCAAAACAAACACTGGCATATTATAAAAGGAGAACAGGTCCAATTTAATTATATGCAAACATAAACAGGAATATCAATTAAATGAATACACCAAATATGACTAATGCCCTTCTCTCTCCTTGCAGGGGATTAGACAGATGAACTGCAGTCCCCAGATGCCCATGCCTCAAAACCAGAATTGTCTGGAAACATCAATACTGGTTATTTCTTATAAAATATTAACCCTGTTGTTTTCCTGTATCTGTGTACATTATGAATACAACAGGATACTACATATGGTCCAAATAAGTTCTTATGTGCATGTTCATTCTCAACAAAGAATAATAAGAAATAAAATGAATACCAACAAAGAGTAAATTGCTCAGTAGCATAAACCTTTAATCAATCCCAAGAGAGACACATCAAGGAGATTAACATTCAAAAGCTTGTTCAGGACATGGGGGTACATTTCTTCACAACAGCCACAAGTTGTTGTTTTTTTTTTGTTGTTTTTTTTAAATACACAGGACATTCAACTCATTCAACTAATTGTTGTCTAAATTGTAGACAAATAGTTGAACATTGTGTTTGCTGGGCAGTAATAAAATGTGCACACAGAAATCATCCACATCTGTATTTTAGAAAGAGCTTCATATGTTACAATGAGCTGACAATTCTGCATGATGGAGAATACTGTGTGGATCCACTTCTAACATAGTGACGTTGCACACTGCTGAATAAGTTCCTGACTAAACTCCTGTGATAGGGTGATTTTCCTGGTGGACAGGAGGTCCTCAAGTTCTTCACATCTGTCTGGGTGATGGGGTGGGATGTGCATCAACCTAAGGAAAACAGAGCAGAAACAAAGCCAAGAGAGGATAAATTAACCTCAATGCTCAAATTTAAAATGCTGGTTGAAGCTGCTGAGAACCACAACTAGCTTTGTTAATGTGCAATGGTTTTTCATATTCATTGGCTTGATCACGTTTTAAGTTTTAAAACGTTAATTTCATTATATGCAATGGTGAAACAAAGGGGGGGGGGGTGACAAGAAGAAAGTTAGCTAACGTTAGGTAAACATACTACATGCCTGTATTTTCTGATAATTTAAGAATGCACAAATAACTTGCCTGGCTAGCAAGCCTAGATTGAACAGAACACAGTTAGCTGCATTTCCTGCAGGTTTTTTTATCCGATGTTAAAATGTCTTGCCTCCAAACCAGTTGGCGCAGTGACTCAACATTTGAATAAAACATTTATATGAAAGTAATTCGTTCAATATTAACAAAATATGGTGAATCAATAAACCTAATACTTACATTTTACAAAGTTATTCCTTATTCCTCTGGAACATTTTCTCCCAAGCAGGGACCTCAGACCCCGTTAATTTAAAAGTTTCGCTCTGTCGCAAGGTGTTATGGGATATCCTCCCCGGTTAACGAAAAAATGTGTTCCCATGCGTGCTTTGTTTTCCAGACTTTTCGCTTATAGAACTTCCGGTAAACTTAGTACATACTTGCCTTTTTGCGTTCTTATGTTTGGACTCGCACTTGAAAATGACAGTTGTCTTACGTACTCGCTATACGCTCTAGATAGAACACAAGTGTGCATTTTGGGATTCAATAATAGTGTATGAGACAAAGGCTGGTACTGTAGGTCAGTAGTAATATTTACGATTATACACAGCAGGGCCTAAACTTCATTCAAATCCTCTATTTTGTTCTCCTTCTCTGTGTTGAGGCCTATTCCCTCCTGAACAATGCTCGGGTATTCTCTCTCCTTCCTGACACGAACAACCAGCACAAACCGGGCTTCGCTGCAACAACAAAAACATCACCATCTTCTCCCCTCTGCTATATCCAGTTCTCTGACTCATTCATACACTCACTTTTCCCCTGTAAGGTCTACCAGTGGGCAGCTCAGTTGAAATGGGTACTCGCTGCTGGTATTTCTGTGAGGCAGGCGCTGCAGTCTCGTTCTCTTTCTGTCGCTCTTCGTTAAACTCTCTGCTGGGGAGAGCACAGCCAGTGTTGACGTTAGCTAGCTAGCACTTCCTTATGCAAACTGCCCTGATCTACTTTCATTTCACAGCTGAAGCTCTAGCTGCATTCACTTCCTTGTTTTCCTCAGCTGCTGGGTATTTATTTTCTCCCCCCTTTCTCTCTTTACTTCCTGGTTCTCTAGCGGCAGCCGGAGAGAGAGAAACTATATTGACAACCATAAAGGCAGAGGGAGCAGCCCGCTAGCAAACACAGACAATGGAGCAGGATTAAAAGGCTTCAGAGGGAGAGGAAACAAACTCTTCCACCGTTCTCCTCAGATAGAGCTAAGAGGCTATTGAGCTAGGCTCCACATAAGCAGAAGTGTTTGGTCTGTGTTTAGAGTGCTGCCTCCTACTCTATGGTGAAACATAAATACATGTTCCATTAACTAAACCGGCTACGTTGAGTGGCCATGTGCTATTTTAGACGATTGACACGCTGAAAGTCCGCCTCTCCCATCTACTAATTGTTTTTTAGGAGAATACTAACCCACAGGGGTGATTGAAAAATGAACAAGGTCCACACGCCAGTCCATTCGGTAATGCACATTAAAGTTGGTTGCCAACTGCCATATAGAATTCACAGAAGAAGAAAGATGAGAGATTAATAAAAGAGAACTAACTAAAAACTATCTAGGTTTCCCCTTTATCTGTGGATTAAATGTCAGATTAGAAAAAATATGACACAAAATGGGTCAAAATTCTACAAAGATCCAGCTAAAAAAAGTACCATATGCATTTCAGGTAAAAAACAACAACAACCCAATGATTATCTAACAAGATAAATTACCCAGCAACAGCAAGCTAGAAATGTCCATTAATGTTTCATCTGTGTTTTGACTTGTCCCCAAATGAATATAGTTGGTTCACAGTTGGTTTTGCTATTTTAACCGGCGTGTCATGAATGCATCTGGTGGGAATAGACAAAATCAACATGTGCATGGTGGAGGATGCATGCACAGAGCCAGTTTGGTCAAGGTGTAAACTGAAATCACAGTCTGAGTGGGCCTCAGAGGATGTGGACAAAGATGTGTTGCCAATTACAAAATATAAAATAACAAAGCCAGACAAGCCACACTGCAAGAGAATAAACAACAGACAAGCATTTAGCACAAACAGATGAGAAAATTATATTGTCCAAATCTTTAGTGATTTCCAGTGGAGAATAAGGGTGGCTAAAAAAAAACAACTCAGAAGGTCGGATTACAACAAAGACAACACTTGATATATCGCACTTGGGTAGTTTCACAAGAGTCCCTTTTTGGGTTGTGTAACTTGGTGGGGAATAAAACATTTACCTAATTTTAATTCTGTCACGACCAGCACATCCAACTTAATAAAAAACACATTTCCCATCTCAAGATGTTAAATAAAATAAAACATGTAACTGTTAAAACATTTCTAGCCTGTCTATGGGTAACATTGTTGAGGTGTTACGCTCGACCCACTCAGTTTTGCACTCAAAAGTGGCCAAAAAGAGTAGAACGAGCTCACTTGCTTTTACACTATGATTTGACTATTAGATGTTCAATGTTGATTTTGAAAAAAACATTTTTTAAAGGAATAGCTTCACCAAATTAAAATAGTTCAGTTCACGGTTGACCTTAAATTGAGGGATAGGTTTCCCCCCCTTAAAATGAATCACTAATCACATGAAATATATAACAATCATCAGGAATAATGTTCTCAAAGCAACAAAATAACTAGGGCTTTACAAGGATGGTGAAAACCTGGAGAAGGGTGAAACTATGCAGAGGGTTAAGTAAGCTCTAATTGGCAAGATATGGCAAGACCACATAACTTACTCACTATAGAACATCATTGCCTTTTTATGCACTTTTTCTCTATGCTTATTCTGACCTTGAACTTTAGTATGAGAATAGCATGCTATTCACCCACTAACCGTTTGAGGTGGAACGCAAATAAATGAAGGTGTGGTGGAGGTGTGTCTAAAGATACAACGTATTCGGACCTTCACTTTAAGCCAATTCAAAGCCAATTCTCAGTGCATTCGGAAAGTATTCAGACCCCTTCCCTTTTTCCACATTTTGTTACGTTAATTAAAGCCTTATTCTAAAAGTGATATTAAAAAAATAACAATCCTAGCCTCCCGGATGGCGCAGTGGTTAAGGGCGCTGTACTGCACCAGAGATTCTGGGTTCGCGTCCAGGCTCTGTCATAACCGGCCGCGCCTGGGAGGTCCGTGGGGCAACGCACAATTGGCCTAGCGTCGTCCGGGTTAGGGAGGGGTTGGTCGGTAGGGATATCCTTGTCTTATCGCGCACCAGCGACTCCTGTGGTGGCGGGCGCACAGTGTTTCCTCCGACACATTGGTGCGGCTGGCTTCCAGGTTGGATGCGCGCTGTGTTAAGAAGCAGTGCGGCTTGATTGGGTTGTGTAACGGAGGACGCATGACTTTCAACCTTTGTCTCTCCCGAGCCCGTACGGGGGTTGTAGCGATGAGACAAGATAGTAGCTACTAACAATTGGATACCATGAAATTGGGGAGAAAAAGGGCAAAAAAACCAAAAAAAAAAATCCTCAATCTGCACACAATACCCCATAGCGACAAAGCAAAAACAGGTTTTAAGAAATGTTTGGAAATGTATTAAAAATTAAAAATAAACACAAAAATGGACATAAGTATTCAGACCCTTTGCTATGAGACTCAAAATTGAGCTCATTGATCATCCTTAAGATGTTTCTACAACTTGATTGGAGTGCCTCTGGCAAATTCAATTGATTGGACATGATTTGGAAAGACGCACACTAGTCTATATAAGGTCCCACAGTTGACAATGCATGTCAGAGCAAAAACCAAACCATGAGGTTGAAGGAATTGTCCATAGAGATCAGAGACAGGATTGTGTCGAGGCACAGATCTGAGGAAGGGTACCAAAATATTTCTGCAGAATTGAAGGTCCCCAAGAACACAGTGGCCTCCATCATTCTTAAATAGAAGAAGTTTGGAACCACCAAGACTCTTCCTAGAGCTGGCCGCCCGGCCAAACTGAGCAATGGTGGGAGAAGGGCCTTGGTCAGGGAGGTGACCAAGAACCCGATTGTCACTCTGACAGAGCTCCAGAGTTCCTCTGTGGAGATGGGAGAACCTTCCAGAAGGACAAGCATCTCTGCAGCACCACCAATCAGGCCTTTATTGTAGAGTGGCCAGACGGAAACCACTCAATAAAAGGCACATGACAGCCCGGGACTCTCAGACCATGAGGAACAAGATTCTCTGGTGTGATGAAAGCAAGATTGAACTCTTTGGCCTGAATGCCAAGCATCATGTCTGGAGGAAACCTGGCACAAGCCCTAGGGTGAAGCATGGTGGTGGGAGCATCATGCTGTGGGGATGTTTTTCAGCAGTAGGGACTGAGAGATTAGTCAGGATCGAGGGAAAGATGAACGGAGCAAAGTACAGAGAGATCCTTGATAAAAATCTGCTCCAGAGTGCTCAGGACCTCGGAATAGGACAAAGGTTCACCTTCCAAAAGGACAACGACCCTAAGCCAAGACAATGCAGGAGTGGATTTGGAACAAGTCTTAATGTAATTGAGTGGCCCAGCCAGAGCAGGGTATCTCTGGAGAGACCTGAAAATAGCTGTGCAGGGATGCTCCCCATCCAACCTGACATAGCTAGAGAAATCTGCAGAGAAGAATTGGAGAAACTTCCCAAATACAGGTATGCCAAGCTTGTAGCGTCATACCCAAGAATTCTCGAGGCCGTAATCACTGCCAAAGGTGCTTCAACAAAGTAAATGGTCGGAATAGTTATGTAAATGTGATATTTTATTTATTAATTATTTTATTTTTTATTTCTAAATTAGCAACATTTTCTAAAAAACTTTTTTTGCTTTGTCATTCTGGGGTATTGTGAGTAGATTGACTGTTTAATACATTTTAGAATATGGACGTAATGTAACAAAATGTGGATAAAGTCAAGGGGTCTGAATACTTTCCGAATGCACTGTATGCTTGAAACCGGAAATGTGTCCGAAAGCTTCTTATGGAAGGTGTGACACAATTGTGGAGCCACCTGAGGCATGCAGAGGCCAAATTGAGCTTGGTACTTCATCACTGTGCGCCTCCCAATTTTAATAACAATGCATAGGGCTCCATATAGCTCCGCATTGACATGATTGGTTGACGGTAGGTGGGGGCAGGAAGTCCTATATAATCACAAACTCACTTCCTTGACAAGATCTCTGCCCAACAGCTCTGCACTGCTCTGTGAAGCGCAAGCAGTATGAATGCCCTGACTTCTGCAGAGACCATATCACCATAAATGCTGCACGGCCAATGCAGAAGTCAGTTTGACAATGCACAGCCTTTTAATTCCCTAATAATTCGACCACCATTGATAAGTTCTAGCAAATCTACTGGTCTGTTAAGGGAATATATATGTTTAAAGTAATGACTAAAGAGTTCCACCCTGAAATGTATAAGACTACGTGAAATGTATTAGAATTGTAAGACTATATTCCAATAATACCTGTGTGGGACAAGTTAGGAGGGAGAAATGTATGGTTGAGAAAAGAGGCTGGTAGACTACACATGATATCTCTGAAAAAGCTGACAACAGGAGAGCCCTTCCAAGGTCTCTCTAATCTAGGGAGGAGAGGAGAGAACGGCGAGAAACTACCAAGGCTGGTAGAAAAGTGATAAAACTGTGTGTGTGTGTGTGTGTGTGTAGAGGGGGTTATAAAGACTGTTCAAATTTTGGATGACTTTAGAACGTTCTCGTGAATAAAGAACCAACCTTTTGCCGAAGCTGAGTCTTTGCCTAATTATTATTAAACCCAGGGTCTTACAAACCTTGGGGATTGGTCAAAGCTTAAATAATTGTTTAGTTATCATCATTGGGATTGAACATTTTCGTAACATGGTCCCAATTGGAAATGCATCTACTTTATTTTTTCCTGATAGAAATAACACCATTCTCAATGCACTGTAATTTCCAAATTAATACAAACTGTTGAGTAATTTATTTGCATAAGGGGATTGTGAATATAAATTACTTTTTAGATTTATTTATCTTTTGATCACTGGATTCAAATGTGAAACCAGTCATACGGCAGAAAACTGAAACATATCAACTTTCCCACAATAAAGGTTATGAAATGCTGTTCCATTATCAATCAATCAATCAAATGTATTTATAAAGCCCTTTTTACATCAGCAGATGCCACAACGTGCTATGCAGAAACCCAGCCTAAAACCTCAAACAGCAAGCATTGGATATGTGGAAGCATGGTGGCTAGGAAAAACTCCCCAGAAAGGCAGGAACCTAGGAAGAAACCGAGTGAGGAACCAGGCTCTGAGGGGTGGCCAGTCCTCTTATGGCTTTGCCAGGTGGAGATTATAAGAGTACATGGTCATTAAAGATTGTTCTTCAAGATGTTCAAACATTCATAGATGATCAGCAGGGTCAAATAATAATCACAGTGGTTGTAGAGGGTGCAACAGGTCAGTACCTCAGGTGTAAATGTCAATTAGCTTTTTATAGTCGAGAATTCAGAGGTTGAGACAGCATGTGCGGTAGAGAGAGAGAGAGAGTTGAAAACAGCAGGTCCAGGACAAGGTAGCATGTCCGGTGAACAGGTCAGGGTTCCATAGCCGCAGGCAGAACAGTTGAACCCACGGACAGGGCCAACCAGGCAGAATATAACCCCGCAGCCCCCACACCACTATAGGTATATCAACAGACCACCAACTTACTACCCTGAGACAAAGCTGAGTATAGCCCACGAGGATCTCCTCCACCGAAACAAGCCCAAGGAGGCGCAAAAACGGACAGGAAGATCAGGTCAGTGACTCAACCGACTCATAGTAAGACATTTCTGTCCTACTAGTGGCTGTGTCTTTATGGTCTCCATTCTAGTTCCCTGCAGCTAATCTGGGCGTATGGTCACTAGAGATGACTAGAGCTGACACATGAGTTCAAGATTGCATTACATACTGTAGACAAGAATGTGTTTTACTAGAGATAGCATAGGAGTAGAACAATCCCTCATTGTCTCAAAATCATCCTTGCAACTGGGAAACTAAGCCAGGGTGGGGTTAAGACAACAACCCTGTGCAGATAACGACCGGATGAACCCAGAGTGGTTTATGATTCCTCTTGGTCTGCATGAGAGGGGCTGAACCAACCACGACGAAGCAATGTTAGTGTCAGCTATATATAGTACTCTGCATTTGTGTAAAGGTTAGGTTACTCGGTCCAACACTCAAGGGTGTGGGGTCGACCAGCCTCATTATTGCATTAATGAATCCATTTGAAATAAAGATGTTTGTTTGAAGAAATGGGAGTCTCTCTCAGTATGAATTTCCATGACAAGGGACGCACCCCTCCTAGGTAAGGCATGGAAGAGCACTAGTAAGCCAGTTGAACAGCCCCCGTAATAGGGTCAGAGGCAAAGAATCCCAGTGGAGAGAGGGGCTGGCCAGGCATAGACAGCAAGGGTGGTTCATTGCTCCAGTGCCTTGTCGTTCACCTTCGCACCCCTGGGCCAGACTACACTCAATCATAGGACCTACTGAGGAGATGAGTCTCACATGGATAGAAAGACCATTCCATAAAAATGGAGCTCTATAGGTTAAAGCCCTTCTTTCAGCTGTTTGCTTATAAATTCTAGGGACAATAAGGAGGCCTGCGTCTTGTGACCTTAGCGTATGTGTCGGTATGTATGGCGGGACCAAATCGGAGAGATAGGTAGGAGCAAGCTCATGTGCTGCTTTGTAGGTTAACAGTAAAACCTTGAAACCAGTCCTAACATAAGTAGAGAGGCTAGCACTGGAGAAATATGATCAAATCTTTTGATTCTAGTCAAGATTCTAGCATCCGTGTTTAGCTTTAACTGAAGTTTATTCAGTGCTTTATCCGGGAAGCTGGAGAGTAGAGAATTGCAGTAGTCTAATCTGGAAGTGATAAAAACATGGATTAGCTTTTCTGCATCATTTTTGGACAAACAGTTGCAATGTTACAACAATTTTAAAAAGCTGTCCTCTAAATATTCTTGATATGTTTGTCAAAAAAGAGAGCAGGGTCCAGAGTAACACCGAGGTCCTTCACAGTTTTATTTGAGATGGACTGTAAACCATCAAGATTAATTGTCAAATCCAACAGCAGATCTCTATGTTTCTTGGGACCTAGAACTAGCATCTCTGTTTTGTCCAAGATTAAAAGTAACATATGCCACCATCCTCTTCCTTAGGTCTGAAACACAAGCTTCCAGCGTAGGCAATTTTGGGGCTTCACCATGTTTCATCGAAATGTGCAGCTGTGTGTCGTCCGCATAGCAGTGACATTTGATATTGTGCTTCTGAATGACGACACAAAGAGGTAGAATATATAGTGAACAATAGTGGACAATAATATATAGTGGACAATAATATATAGTGAACAATAGTGATCCTGAAATGGAACCTTGAGGAACACTGAAAAGTACAATTGATTTGTCAGAGGACAAACCATCCACAGAGACAAACTAATATATTTCTGACAGAAAATAACTAAACCAGGCAAGAACTTGTCAATGTAGACCAATTAGGATTTCGATTCTCTCCAAAAGAGTGTGGTGATCGATGGTGTCAAATGCAGCATTAAGGTCTAGAAGCACGAGGACAGATCCAGAGCCTTAGTCTGATGCCATTAAAAGGTAATTTACCACCTTCACGGATTTTTCTAAACATATTTAGAGGAATGGGAGGTTCGATATAGGCCGATTTTTTTTTACATTTCCGGGTCAAGGTTTGGCTTTTTCAAGAGAGGCTTTATTACTGCCACTTTTAGTGAGTTTAGTACACACTCGGAGGATAGGGAGCCATTTATTATATTCAACAAAGGAGGTTCAAGCACAGGAAGTAGTTATTTCAGTAGTTGGAATAGGGTCCAGTATTCAACTTGAAGGTTTGGAGGCCGTGACTATTTTCATGAATGTGTAAAGAGATACAGGATTCAGAAACTTGAGTGTCTCCATTGATCCTAGGTCCTGGCAGTTCTGTGCAGACTCAGGACAACTGAGCCTTGGAGAAATGCGTACATTTAAAGAGGAGTACGTAAGAATTTAATTTGTAAGGACTTTTCATATCAAATGTTATTTGTCACATGCCCGGAATTCAACCGTGAAATGCTTAGTTACAAGTCCTTAGCCAACAATGCAGTTAAATGAAATACATAATAAACAAAGTAAAAAGTGTCAATGTGTGGGAGTACATGTTAGTCAAAGTAATTTGCACATGTACAGTTGAAGGTGGAAGTTTACATACACCTTAACCAAATACATTTAAACTCCGTTTTTCACAATTCCTGACATTTAATAACTAGTAAAAATTCCCTTTTTTAGGCCAGTTAAGATCATCACTTTATTTTAAGAATGTGAAATGTCAGAATAATAGTAGAGAAAAGGATTTATTTCAGCTTTTATTTCTTTCATCACATTCCCAGTGGGTCAGAAGTTTACATACACTCAATTAGTATTTTTTAGCATTGCCTTTAAATTGTTCAACTTGGGTCAAACGTTTCAGGTAGCATTTCACAAGCCTCCCACAATTAGTTGGGTGAATTTTGGCCCGTTCCTCCTGACAGAGTTCGGCTTGTAGGCCTCCTTGCAAGCACACGCTTTTTCAGTTCTGCCCACACATTTTCTATGGGATTGAGATCAGGGCTTTGTCATGGCCACTCCAATACCTTGACTTTGTTGTCCTTAATTAAGCCATTTTGCCACAACATTGGAAGTATGCTCAGGGTCATTGTCCATTTGGAAGACCCATTTGAGACTAAGCTTTAACTTCCTGACTGATGTCTTGAGATGTTGCTTCAATATATCCACATAATTTTCCATCCTCATAATACCATCTATTTTGTGAAGTGCACCAGTCCCTACTGCAGCAAAGCACCCCCAGAACATGATGCTGCCACCCCCATGCTTCACGGTTGGTATGGTGTTCTTCGGCTTGCAAGCTTCCCCTTTTTCCCCCAAACATAATGACGATCATTATGGCCAGCAGCTCTATTTTTGTTTCATCAGACCAGAGGACATTTCTCAAAAAAGTAAGATCTTTGTCCCCATGGGCAGTTGCAACCAGTAGTTGGGCTTCTTTATGGCGGTTTTGGAGCAGTGGCTTCTTCCTTGCTGAGCGGCCTTTCAGGTTATGTCAATATAGGACTCGTTTTACTGTGGATATGGATACTTTGTACCGGTTTCCACCAGAATCATCACAAGGTCCTTTGCTGTTATTCTGGGATGTATTTGCACTTTTCGCACCAAAGTACGTTCATCTCTAGGAGACAGGACACGTCTCCTTCCTGAGCGGTATGATGGCTGCGTTGTCCCATGGTGTTTATACTCGCGTACTATTGTTTGTACAGATGAACGCAGACCGCGTACCACCTACAATTTTTTTCCTGAGGTCTTGGCTGATTTCTTTTGATTTTCCCATGATGTCAAGCAAAGAGGCACTGAGTTTGAAGGTAGGCCTTGAAATACATCCACAGGTACACCTGCAATTGACTCAAATTATGTCAATTAGCCTATCCAAAACTATAGTTTGTTAACAAGAAATTTGTGGAGTGGTTGAAAAATGAGTTTTAATGACTCCAACCTAAGTGTATGTAAACTTCTGACTTCAACTGTACCAAATATAGATCTCAATGGACAACCTCTGCCATGCTTTAAATAAACCTTATTGTGATAGGAAATCACCAGTCCATTTCAATACATACCCCCAACTGTAGGTAGAGGTAAAGTGACTATGCATAGATAATAAACAGCCAGTAGCAGCAGTGTCAATGTAACTAATCTGGGTGGTCATTTGATTAATTGTTCAGCAGTCTTATGGCTTGGGGGTAGAAGCTGTTATTAACCGGTAGCACATGCCATGCAGTAGCAGAGAGAACAGTCTATGACTTGGGTAACTGGAGTGTTTGAATTATTTGGGGCCTTCCTCTGACACAGTCTGGAATATAATTCTTGGATGATAGGAAGCTTGGCCCCAGTGATGTACTGGGCTGTACGCACTACCCTCTGTAGCATCTTAAGGTCAGATGCCTAGCTGTTGCCATACCAGGCATTGATGCAACCGGTCAGGATGCTTTCAATGGTGCAGCTGTAGAATGTTTGAGGATCTGGGGACACATGCCCAATCTTTTCAGTCTCCTGAGGGGGAAAAGGTGTTGTCGTTCCGTCTCCACGACTGTCTTCATGTGGTTGGACCATGATATTTTGATGGTGATGTGAAAACCAAGGAACTTGAAACTCTCAAACAGCTACACTACAGCCCAGTCGATGTTAATGGGACCTGTTCGGCTCACAATTTCCTGTAGTCCACAATCAGCTCATTTGTCTTGCTCAACGTGAGGGAGAGGTTGATGTCCTGGCACCACACTGCCAGGTCTCTGACCTCCTCCCTATAGGCCATCTCATTGTTGTTGGTGATCAGGCCTACCACTGCTGTGTCATCAGCAAACTGAATGATGGTGTTTGAGTTATGTTTGGCCACGCAGTCATGGGTGAACAGAGAGTACAGGAAGGGACAAAGCATGCACCCCTAAGGGGCCCCGGTGTTGAGGATCGGCATGGCAGTAAGTACAAGATCCAGTGGCAGAGGGAGGTGTTTAGTCCCAGGGTTCCTAGCTTAGTCATGAGCTTTTAAGCAACTATAGTGTTGAAATGCTGAACTGTAGTCAATGAACAGCATTCACACATAGGTGTTTCTTTTGTCCAGGTGGGAAAGGGCAACGTGGAGTGCGATTGAGATTGCGTCATCTGTGGATCTGTTGGGGTGGAATGTGAATTGGAGTGGGTCCAGCGTTTCTGGGATGATGGTGTTGATGTGAACCATAACCAGCTATCGACGTGAGTGCTATGGGGCAGTAATCATTTCTTGGGCACAGGGACTATGGTGGTCTGCATGAAACGTGTGTATTACAGACTCAGTCAGGGAGAGGTTGAAAAAATCAGTGAAGACACTTGCCAGTTGGTCAGCGCATGCTCGGAGTACACGTCCTGGTAATCTGTCTGACCCTGCGGCCTTGTGAATGTTGACCTGTTTAAAGGTCTTACTCACATCTTCTACGGAGAGTGTGATCACACCGTCATCTGGAACAGCTGATGCTCTCATATATGGGGATCAGAAGGGACCTTACGTCATAGGCGGGACTACCCTCGAAGTCCAGGGGAGGGGTGTCGTGGGGGACTGCACCAACCAGGGGACCCGGAACCACCGTCCTTAGGGGGGAAACATGAAGAGGGTGAGATCCCTTAGTCATTGGGAAGCTGTAAATTGGTAAATTACCTCATTGAGGACTTGAATGGTCCCACAAAATTGGTTCCCAGCTTCTGGCTGAGCAGGCGGAGTGGGAGATTCCTGGTGGAGAGCCAGACACAATCAAACAGGATTGAAAACGGGTGCCTCACTGAGTTGGCAGTTCGCCTTCTCCTTCTGGCGCATTGGAATTTCATGTGGGTGTTGATCTAGCTCGGGGTCCATGGAGCCAGGGCCAGCTGGTACTCCAGGATGCACTGGAAGGGAGACAACCCTGTAGAGGAGTGAAGTAAGTGAGTTCTGAGCATACTCCACCTAGGGAAGAAACCGCGCCCACTCCATCTTCCATCCTGACAGTGACTCCTCAGGAACCTCCCCAGCTCCTGGTTGGTCCTCTCCTCCTGCCCATTGGATTGAGGCCAGTACCTGGATGTTAGGCTGACCATAACCCCAGCTTCTCCATGAAGGATGTTCATTCACGTGACGTGAATTGGGAACCACAGTCGGAGACGATATCCTCCAGAAGGCCATAGTGCCAGAAGACCTGCTGAAACAGTGCCACATTAACCTGGAGAGTGGCAGGGAGACCAGAGAGAGGGATAAAACGTCAGGATTTGGAGAATCTGTCCACAACAACCATACGTGGGGAAACCATCAGACAAGGGAATATCCGTGACTAAATCTAGTGACAGATGGGTCCAAGGCCACTGAGGCACAGGAAGGGGAGGGAGTTTCCCCTGCTGATGTGTTCAAGGGAGACTTGGTTTGGGCACATACAGAGCAAGTGTTGACATAGTGGGAGACATCCTGCACCAAGGTGGGCCACCTCTTGATACTACCCATCCCGGATCCGGGATCGTGAATAAAGCCTCAGGCTCATTAGCATAACGCAACGTTAACGATTTCTGAAAATCGCAAATGAAATGAAAATAATATGCGTGCTCTCAAGCTTAGCCTTTTCTTAACAACACTGTCATCTCAGATTTTTAAAATATGCTTTTGAACCATAGCAAATCAAGCATTTGTGTAAGAGTATTGCAAGCTAGCTTAGCATTTTGCGTAGCATTTAGCACGCAACATTTTCACAAAAACCAGATAACCAAATAAATAAAATCATTTACCTTTGAAGAGCTAGCAAATGTTCAGTTTTTCCTGAAAGAATCTTTGTGTAGGAGAAATCGCTCCGTTTTGTACATCACATTTGGCTACCGAAACGAACCAAAAATTCAGTCACCAAAACGTCAAACTTTTTCAGAATGAACTCCATAATATCGACTGAAACATGGCAAACGTTGTTTAGAATCAATCCTCAAGGTGTTTTTTCACATATCTCTTCATTGATATGCCGTTCGTGGAAGCCTGCTTTCCCCTCAGAATCCCATGGAAAAATACCAGCAGCTGAAAATGACGCACCAATTTCGACGGAGGACACCGGGCGGACACCTGGAAAATGTAGTCTCTTATGGTCAATCTTCCTATGATATGCCTACAAATACGTCACAATGCTGCAGACACCTTGGGGAAACGATAGATAGTGCAGGCTCATTCCTGTCGCATTCACAGCCATATAAGGAGACAATGGAAAACAGAGCCTCAAAAATCCTGCTGATTTCCTGGTTGCCGTTTCATCTTGGTTTTGCCTGTAGCTCCTGTTCTACGGCACCCACAGACAATATCTTTGCAGTTCTGGAAAATTCAGAGTGTTTTCTTTCCAAAGCTATCAATTATATGCATAGTCGAGCATCTTTTTGTGACAAAATATCTTGTTTAAAACGGGAACGTTTTTCATCCAAAAATGAAATTGCGCCCCCAGAGTTTCAAGAGGTTTTAATGTAGATAGATTGAGTGGTCCGGATGATACCTGTGTGTCCAGCAGCAAGCAATGTGTGCCCCTCGGTCAAAAGCCAATCCCTTAACACCCTGGGAATGTAGGTACGCTCCGGAGGACAGGTAGCCAGTACAGGTATCCTCTCCAGGGCCTGGCGGATGTCCACGTCTATGTCCCAAAGCACGGGGCAACAATTCGGGAAGGCAGTATGATTGGACCACTCAGGACAGGAACTTCTCCCGAATGGTGGAGTCGGGACATTGTACCGACTTTGGTATATGACAAGGTGAAGTTGAATCTACTAAAGGGCCCACCTTGCTTGGCGCGGCCACAGCAATCTCGCTTGTCCGTATGTACTCCAAGTTCCGATGGTCGGTGAGGATGAGAAATGGGTCCGTGTTTCCCTCCAGCCAGTGTCTCCACTCCTCTAATGCCAACTTCATTGCAAGGAGCTCCCGATCACCAGGGGACAGTTTTTTAGAGTAGTATGCACATGGATCAGTTTTTGTGGATTACCTTGACGTTGTGACAGAATCGCCCCCACTCCCCCTTCTGCGGCATCCACTTCCACCACAAAGGGCAGCTTAGGGTCTGGGTGTTTCAGCAATGGGGCGGAGGTGAAACGCCCCCTGCAGTAGGCGGAAGGCCTCATCAACTGCATGATTCCACCCCAACTAACAGGGACCACCGTTGAGGAGAAAGGTGAAAGGAGAGGCGATGGAGCTGAAGTTCCTGATGAAGGCCTAGTAAAAGTTGGAAAACCCCAAAAACCATTGTAGTCCCTTTATGGTGGTTGGGACTGGTAATGACCTGACCTCATCTACCCTCCTTTCCTCCATAACCACTCCATGTGGGCTGATCTGATATCCCAAGAAGGAGACATCCACCTTATGGAACTGGCACTTCTCTGCTTTCACTTACAGATGGTTCTCCAGGAGGCGTCCCAGGACTATCCGGAGTGGGCGAAACAACTGGGCCCCGGCACCAACGGGAGGGGGTAACAGTACTTGGTGGTGATGGTATTGAGACCTCTGTTGTCAATACGCAGACGGAGACCCCCCTCCTTCTTGGCCACGAAGAAGAAACCATCTGACGCAGGGGAGGTGGATGGACGGATGAAATCCTGTTAAAGAGCCTCCTGGATGTACTCCTCCATAGCCTTGGTTTCAGCCTCCAACAGGGGGTAGATGACGTTGCTCGGAGTCTGTTTGCAGGTCAATGGCACATTCCCAGGGGCAATGAGGGGGGAGACAGGTGGTACGAGTCTTGGAGAAAACCTCCCTGAGATCCTGGTAAACCTCTGGGATGTCGTCCTGGTGGACAACCACAGAACTCTCAACCGAAATGGAACCACAAGGTAAGGGAAAGCAGGTCTTCCGGCATCCGGGGCCCAGGCCATAATCTCCATCCTCTGCCAGGAGATGGTGGGGTCGTGGTGTTGGAGCCACGGGAGGCCAAGGACAAATCCGCAGCGGTCTGGTCCTCATGTCGTCGTTGAAGTAGGTGCTCACTCCCCCGCTCTTCCCTCCGGTGGATGATTGAAGACTCCTTTGAACAAAGCCACGAACCTCATATAGGAACCAGGCTCCTCCTCTCCTCTCTCCCAGACGGCCGTAGCCCATTCCAACACCAGCCCAGTCAACATTGAAATATCCGTGGCAACCTTGGACATCTCGGTGGCGGGGGCTCCCATTTGATGAGGAAATAGAGGGAGCACTGGCGACGGAAGCCACGGCATTTGGATGGGGTCCCGTCAAATCTGTCTGGAAGGTACAAATGGGAATCGCTGACCTGGGCAGACTGCTGAATGTGCTAGGGTGCTGGCTCGCTCCATCAACCCATGGTTGAGGATCCTCCGCTCGTTGGGGTGAGGCCTTGTGGGGAAGATCTAGATGTTGAAGAAGGTGGAGGACCTCATCCATCACTGTCCCCAGTTGCGCCAGCTGATCGTGGTGTTTTGACGAAGTAGGTCTCCCTGTTCGCCGACCATCTAGGAGATGTCTCGGTTGGTTGCTGATTCCATTTTGTGAGGCAATATTCTGTAACGTAGACTCAGGGAGTCAGGAAGTGCAGTTAGTGAGTTTAGTGACAAAGGACATTGAATGATACAAAACAAGAAAGTGTCTAAACATGGAAACATAAACAATATTGCCTGGTGGGTGATTCAATGGAGGGCTGTATAAAGGGGAAGTAATCAGGGAGATGATGAAGTCCAGGTGTGCCTAATGAGGCGTAGGTGTGCAGAATTAAGGGTGCCAGGTGTGCGTAAGGATGGGTTGCCAGGACCGGTGGTTAGTAGACCGGTGACATCGAGCGCTGGAGAGGAGGAGCGGGAGTGGAAGTGTCACAAGGTTTGGCTGTTGACTTACTATATACTATATGTTACAGGAGGGTTTCCCAAACTCGGTCCTGGGGACCCCCCTCAAACAAACTGGACACTGGACATTTTAGAAGATACTTTTTGGGCCCGAATCGAGAACAAAGATAGTATCACCCATACCATTGTCATGACTCTCTCTCCTTGGTGAGAATCAAAGGTGCCAGATCAGCTAAGCTATTGGAGGACAGATAACCATCCCCCCTCTCTCCCACAGGAGAGGAAATGGGGGAGTTGTGGCGATTTTATGACTTAACAGTCGATCATAAAATTTAGAGAGAACTTCCTCTTTCTTGATCTCTATTTTGGGAGAATGGAATGTCTTGGTATTACAGAGAGACTCTTGCCCAAAACGTCAACAACAAACGATGAACACTGGGACAATATATTTCAACATACGAACGTTGGGAATGATGAGAGATGGAATATGGGAAATTAATGTCTATTTTGTGATGTCATTAAAATTATCATACAGACGTTATAACAGATACACACTGTATATATCAGATTTACATCTAAATGTTGTAAAAAAATATGATTAAATATTTATTTTATTAAAGATGGAAATGTGATCTTAGCCTTCTAAATCATATTATTTTTTCTTGCAAACTTTTGCTGACTGTCTAGCTTACATGATTAATAGTGAGCTGGACACCGTCAATAAGCTGTAGGTCCGTTATCATTTCAATTTGGATTTAATAATTTTAATGTGTACTGAACAAAAATATAAACTCACCATGTAAATTGCTGGTCCCATGTTTCATGAACTGAAAAAAAAGATCCCTGAAATTTTCCATTTGCAAAAAAAGCTTATTTCTCTCAAATGTTGTGCAAAAATTAGTTTACATCACTGTTAGTGTGAATGTATCCTTTGCCAAGACATTCCACCCACCTCACAGGTGTGGCATGTCAATAAGCTGATTACACAGGTGCACCTTGTGCTGGGGACAATAAAGGGCCACTATAAAATGTACATTTTTGTCACACATCACAATGCCACAGATGTTTTGGCGTAGCGTGCAGTTGGCATGCTGTCTGCAGGAATGTCTACCAGAGCTGTTGCCAGAGAATGAAATGTTAATTTCTCTACCATAAGCCATCTCCAACGTCGTTTTAGAGAATTTGGCAGTACCTACAACCAGCCTCACAACCGCAGACCATTTGTAACCATGCCAGCCCAGGACCCCCTCATCCAGCTTCTTCACCTGCGGAATTGTGTGAGGCGGTGCTGAGGAGTATTTCTTGGTGTATGAAAGACCTTTTTTGGGAAAAATCTTATTCTGATTGGCCGGACCTGGCTATGCAGTGGATGGGCCTGGCTCCCAAGTCGTGGGCCTATGCCCTCCCAGGCCCACACATGGCTGCGTCCTTGCCCAGTCATGTGAAATCCATAGATTAGGGACTAATTGATTTATTTCAATTGACTCATTTCCTTTCATGGACTGAAACTCAGTTGACTCTTTGAAATTGTGGCATGTTGCTATTTTTAATTGAGTTCACCCCCCCCCAAAAAAACAACAACATTATATTTAATTTACAGTACAAGTCAAAAGATGACACACCTACTTATTCAAGGGTTTTAATTTTATTTTACTCTTTTCTACATTGTAGAATAATAGTGAAGACATCAAAACTGTAAAATAACACTTATGAAATCATATAGTAACCAAAGAAGTGTTAAACAAATGAAAATATATTTAGGTAGCCACCCATATATTTAAGAAGCCACCTGTTGTCTTGATGACAGCCTTCCACAGTCTTGGCATCCTCTCAACCAGCTTCACCTGGAATGATTTTCCAACAGTCTTGAAGGAGTTCCCACATATGCTAAGCACTTGTTGGCTGCTTTTCCTTCACTCTGCAGTCCAACACATCCAAAACCATCTTAATTGGGTTGAGGTCGGGTGATTGTGGAGGCCAGATAATCTGATGCAGCATTCCATCATTCTCCTTCTTGGTCAAATAGCCTTTACACAGCCTGGAGGTATGTTGGGTCATTGTCCTGTTGAAAAACAAATGATAGTCCCACTAAATGCCTAACCAGATGGGATTGTGTATCGCTGCAGAAGGCTGCTATAGCCATGCTGGTTAAGTGTGGCTTGAATTTTAAATAAATCACTGACAGTGTCACCAGCAAAGCACCCCTACACCATCACACCTCCTCCTCCATTCTTTACGGTGAGAACTACACATGCAGAGATTATCCACTCAACTACGCATCTCACAAAGACACGGTGGTTGGAACCAAAAATCTCAAATTTGGACTCCAGACCAAAAGGACAGATTTCCAACGGTCTAATGTCTATTGCTTGTGTTTCTTTGCCCAAGCAAGTCTCTTCATCTTTAGTAAAGGTTACTTTTCAGCAATTTGACCATGAAGGCCGTATTCACACAGTCTCCTCTGAACAGTTGATGTTGAGATGTGTCTGTTACTTGAACTCTGTAAAGCATTTATTTGGGCTGCAATTTCTGAGGCTGGTAACTGTAATGAACATATCCTCTGCAGCAGAGGTAACTCTGGGTCTTCCTTTCCTTTGGTGGTCCTCATGAGAGCCAGTTTCATCATAGCGCTTGATGGTTTTTTGCAACTGCACTTGATGTTTCCTCATTGACTGACCGTCATGTCTTAACGTAATGATGGAGTGTCATTTCTCTTTGCTTTTTTGAGCTGTTCTTGCCATAATATGGACTTGGTCTTTTACCAAATAGGGCTATCTTCTGTATAGCACCCTACCCTTGTCACAACACAACTGATTGGCTCAAATGCATTATTAAGAAGGAAAGAAATTCCACAAATTAACTTTTAACAAGGCCCATCTGTTAATTGAATTGCATTCCAGGCTGGTTGAGAGATTGCCAACAGTGTGCAACGTTGTCATCAAGGCAAAGGGTTGCAACTTTGAGGAATCTCAAATGTAAAATATATTTTGATTTGTTTAACACTTTTGGTTACTACATGATTCCATATTTGTTATTTCATTGTTGTGATGTCTTTACTATTATTCTACAATGTAGAAAATATTCAAAATAAAGAAAAACCATTGAATGAGTAGGTGTGTCCAAACTTTTGACTGTTACTGTATATTATATATTTTCTACTCATACCACCCGCGGACCGTATTGGACCCCCTGGCAGGCAATATGTTTGACATACCTGCTCTACAACCTAGTGTGTCCCTCTGTTCATGCACCTTGGTTGAATGGAAAGGTGCAGAATATACAGTACGTTCCTGTTTCTCTCTCACTCATCTCAAAGCAGGTCAGTTCCTGGGCTGCTCTCTTCAAGCCCGGTACACCCTGCCTGGTATAACACTGTGTCAAATAATAATAATGCAGAATCAATAGGTTTTAGAGAGTATGTCAGTGTCTGGACTGGTGGTGCTCAGATGGGTCTGTGTGGAGGGAGATTATTTTTGATTTATTTCACCTTTATTTATCAGGTGGGCCAGCTGAGAACAAGTTCTCATTCACAACTGTGACCTGGCAAGATAAAGCAAAGCAGTGTGACAAAAAACAAAACAGAGTTACACATGGGATAAACAAAAGTACAGTCAATAACAATAAAACAATCTACATACAGTGTGTACAAATGAAGTGAGGAGGTAAGGCAATAAATCGGCCATAGTAGCAAAGTAATTACAATTTAGAAAAATAACACTGGAGTGATAGATGTGCCGATGATGATGTGCAAGTAAATAGAAATTGTGGTGTGCAAAAGAGCAAAAAATAATAATACAATCAATATGGGGATGAGGTAGGTAGTTGGATGGGCTATTTACAGATGGGCTGTGTACAGCTGCAGCGATTGGTGAGCTGCTCAGATAGCTGATGCTTAAATTTAGAGAGGGAGATATAAGTCTCCAACTTCAGCGATTTTTGCAAATCATTCCAGTCATTGGCAGCAGAAAACTGGAAGGAAAGGCGGCCAAAGGAGGTGTTGGCTTTGGGGATGACCAGTGAGATATATCTGCTGGAGCGCGTGCTACGGTGGGTGTTGTTATGGTGACCAGTGAGCTGAGATAAGGCGGAGCTTTACCTATCAAAGACTTATAGATGACCTGGAGCCAGTGGGTCTGACGACTAATATGTAGCGAGGGCCAGCCAACAAGAGCATACAGGTCGTAGTGGTGGGTGGTATATGGGGCTTTGGTGACAAAAGGGATAGCACTGTGATAGACTGCATCCAGTTTGCTGAGTAGAGAGAAATGGAGAGGGAGAAGAGATCTAGAAAAGGGTGAAAGAGAGAAATAGAAGGAGAGAGAGATATAGAGAGGAATCAGGGGAGCCCAATTGAGACCAGGGTCTCATTTTCAATTGTGCACTGAGAGCATAAAGTAAAATATTTAAAAAATTACAAAATACAATAACAACTACATTACATTAGAACATCACAGCCATCATAAACAATCAATCAATTAAAACAATTGTCTTAGTTCCCTAGTAGCACCACGGAATCCAAATGTAATACATTTTGCAAGTGATTACAAAAATGTGGAGTGTGAAAACTTAAAGCAGATTTACCTAATTCCGTGGAGACCCGAGGAATCTGAAGAGTTAATAAACCATGCTTGGTTTGGTATCAAATTATTTTAGATGTTAGCAACGAAGTCAGGTAAGTTGGAAGCTTGTATAACAGGTATTTGTAAACAAAAAGGGAGTAATTTACTTATCTATGGGCCTTTAATGAGGACCAGCCAACCTGTTGATACAGGATGCAGTGGTGAGTATTAAAACTGTCACCAATGATAAAATGAATAGCGCTATGGTAGACGGCATCCAAAGGTTTAAGAGTGGTGGCTGCTGCAATCTGGTAAATGGAGTCACCATAATGAACTGTCAGGAAGTTGGACTGTACAATCTGCTTCCTGATATTTTGGGAGAGGCAAGATCTAAAAAAAATAAAAAATATATATATATATATATATATATATATGTCACTTCAGCTTTTTAACTAGCTCATCCATACTTTTTTTAAACATGAAGTATTTGTCAATCCAGATGCCGAGATATTTGTAGATGGGAATCCGATCAATGGGAGACCCATCCAATGAATAAACATAGTGGGAGATATGGAGAAAGAGACTGAAATAGGTCAGACAGAAAGAGAGAGATTATAATGCCAAAGGGGGACATTTGAATTTGCTCCTGATCCTCTGCTGTCCCAGAGGAAAAGCTAATAATTTCAGAATCATCCCAGAATATTCTATATTCAATACAAAACTCTCAAACAATTTTCTGCAGAATCATTCATTCCTGAAAACCCCTAATATAATATTCAATATAATCTGTATATTTCTTATGCAGTCAGAATTATATTAATCCTGTACATGCATATGAGGCAAGGAAGGAGAAGTGGAGAGAAGGCAGAGAGAGTGTTTGCTTCATACAATGATAGAAAGGTAACACAGTGTGTGTGTGTGTGTGTGTGTGTGTGTGTGTGTGTGTGTGTGTGTGTGTGTGTGTGTGTGTGTGTGTGTGTGTGTGTGTGTGTGTGTGTGTGTGTGGTGTTAGGCACAATCTGGATGCAGCATTCAGCTCTGATGTTATGTTCAGTAATGTTGGTAATTTCACATCACTCACACTTCACTAACAGCTCTCAGGCTATTTTATGAGACTGCGAAAGCCTTCATCTGCCCATTTTTCCTTTTCCTTCTCTTATATTACCATAGGATCGATACCCAGGTTTACTGGACACTTTCCCCCAATAAGTCAATGATTCAATCATTTCCTGAGGCAGGTATGTAGCGTGTCTATTATCATAAAACCAGGCCTGACCTGGACTTTATTGCTACTAGCAGATGGTAACGCTAGGAGTGTGGGAGAGAGCCACTTGGCAGGAAGTTGCAGGTCTTAACATGCCATTTTTCACCACTAACAGAAGAATGGCTAAGACACAACAGGTTGGAGTGAAATCTTCTACTCCACATATTTTCTTATTCAACCTTTATTTAGGTGTTAAGGTCTTCTTCCATTGAAGGAGAGGCGGACCAAAATGCAGCGTGGTAATTTTGATACATGATTAATAAACGAATAAACACGAACAATACAACCCAAGAACCGTACCGCAAAAACCTAAACAGCCTATCTTGTGCAAACAAACACAGAGACAGGAACAATCACCCACAAGAGACCTAAAGAATATGGCTTCCTAAATATGGTTCCCAATCAGAGACAACGATAAACACCTGCCTCTGATTGAGAACCACTCTAGGCAACCATAGACTTACCTAGAGTACTACTCTAACCACAATCCCATAACTACAAACAACCCCAGACAAAACAAATCACATAAATCCCCATGTCACACCCTGGCCTCACCAAAATACTAACGAAAACACAGAATACTAAAGCCAGGGCGTGACATTAGGAGTCATGCTAAGTCCATGTTTTTTTCAAGGAGATGAGCTCTGCATGAACATTACAATAAACAATTACACCTATACATATTTGTATACATCTTAATTTACAAAATACATTAAAAGAAAAACGTAATCATATGAAACTAACACATTCTTCAATAAAAAGGCCCTCTAACATCTGCCTGAATTGCCCTAGAGGCACCAACATAAGATGCAAAAAAACTAAAAGCTTGGTGGAGATGGAAGGGATCTCCAAGTTTAGACATCCCTGACTCTGGGTCTGGTAACTTATACTGTACGTCTGAAGGTTGACAATGAGCTAATGTATGGCGGTTTATGTATGGCGGTTTATGTATGAGGGCTTTAAAGTCAAAAAGAGCGCAATGCATCGATCTACGAGACTTCATGGTGGGCCACCCTACTTTCTGACACAAAATGCAATGATGTGTATTGAACCCATCAACCTTAATACTGCCTCCAATACAGTGGCAGCTGCATTCATATAGACAATATGGCCATTGTCAATAATGATTTATTTTACGCTATTTAACGAACGACAGGACCTGTTCGTATGGAATAAGCCTATTTGCATTCTTAGTTTCTTAAAATGAACAGCTTTTAGGTCAATCTGTCACGTTCTGACCTTTATTTCCTTTGTTTTGTCATTATTTAGTATGGTCAGGGCGTGAGTTGGGGTGGGCAGTCCATGTTTGTTTTTCTATGATTTGGGTATTTCTATGTTTCAGCCTAGTATGTTTCTCAATCAGAGGCAGGTGTCATTAGTTGTCTCTGATTGAGAATCATACTTAGATAGCCTGGGTTTCACTGTGTGTTTGTGGGTGATTGTTCTTGTCTCTGTGTTTGCACCAGATAGGGCTGTTTTGGTTTTTTCACATTTCTTGTTTTGTTAGTTTATTCATGTCTAGAGTCTATATTAAAGAACCATGAATAACCACCATGCTGCATTTTGGTCCGCCTCTCCTTCACCACAAGAAAACCGTTACACAATCCAGATGCCCAAATATACCGTATATAAGCAGGTATACAAACAATCAATGAAGGGCACCATCAAAGTATGTATATATAAATCACCAGATACATTTTTATGTGATATGGACTATAAATGTGAAAAGTATTCAGAACCCTTCCCTTTATCCACATTTTGTTATGTTACAGCCTTATTCTAAAATGGATTTAAAAAAGTATATATCATAAATCTACACAAAATGACAAAATTCACAATGACAAAGTGAAAACAGGTTATCAGAAATGTTTGATAATTTTTATATAAAAAACAAAAAAAGAAATACCTTATTTCATAATTATTCAGACCCTTTGCTGTGAGACTCAATTGAGCTCAGGTGCATCCTGTTTCTATTGATCATCCTTGATATGTTTCTACAACTGATTGGAGTCCACCTGTGGCAAATTCAATTGATTGGACATGATTTGGAAAGGCACACACCTGTCAATATAAGGTCCCACAGTTGACAGTGCATGTCAGAGCAAAAAGCAAGCCATGAGGTCAAAGGAATTGTCCGTAGAGCTCCGAGACAGGATTGTGTCTGCAGTATTGAAGGTCCCCAAGAACACAGTGGCCTCCATCATTCTTAAATGGAAGAACTTTGGAAACACCAAAACTCTGCCTAGAGCTGACCAAACTGAGCAATCAGGGAAGAAGGGTCCTTGGTCAGGGAGGTGACCAAGAACCCGATGGTCACTCCAACAGAGCTCCAGAGTTCTGGCAGAACCTTCCAGAAGGACAACCATCTATGCAGCACTCCACCAATTAGGCCTTTATGGTGTAGTGGCTAGACAGATGCCAGTTCTCAGTAAAAGGAACATGAAGGTCCACTTGGAGTTTGACAAAGAAACCAAGATTGAACTCTTTGGCTTGAATGACAAATCAAATTGTATTGGTCACATGCGCCAAACACCACAGGTGTAGACCTTACAGTGAAATGCTTACTTACAAGGCCCTAACCAACAATGCAGTTAAAAACAAATATGAGAAAGGATAAATAAAAGTAACAAGTAATTAAAGCGCAGCAGTAAATAACAATAGCGAGAATATACACAGGGGGTACCGTCACAGAGTTAAGGGCACCGGTTAGTTGAGGTAATATGAACATGTAGGTAGAATTATTAAAGTGACGATACATAGATGATAATAACAGAGAGTAGCAATGGTATAAAAGTGTGTGGGGGGGGGGGGGGCAATGCCAATAGTCTGGGTAGTTTGATTAGATGTTCAGGAGTGTTATGGCTCAGTGGTAGAAGCTGTATAGAAGCCTCTTGGATCTAGATTTGGCGCTGCGGTATCACTTGCCGTGTAGTAGCAGAGAGAACGGTCTATGAATAGGATAGCTGGAATCTTTGACAATTGTTAGGACCTTCCTCTGACACAGTCTGGTGTAGAGATCCTGGATGGCAGGAAGCTTGGCTCCAGGGATGTACTGGGCCGTACGCACTACCCTCTGTAGTGCCTTGCGGTCGGAGGCTGTGCAGTTGCCATACCAGGCAGTGATGCAACCAGTCAGGATGTGCTCGATGGTGCAGCTGTAGAACCTTTTGAGGATCTGAGGACCCGTGCCAAATAATTTCAGTCTCCTGAGGGGGAATAGGTTTTGTCGTGCCGTCTTCACGACTGTCTTGGTGTGCTTGGACCATGTTAGTTGGATGGTGATGTGGACACCAAGGAACTTGAAGCTCTCAACATGCTCCACTACAGCCCCGTCAATGAGAATGGGGCGTGCTTGGTCCTCTTTCTCCTGCTGTCCACAATCATCTCCTTTGTCTTGATCACTATGAGGGAGAAGTTGTTGTCTTGGCACCACATGGCCAGGTCTCTGACCTATTCCCTATAGGCTGTCTCGTCGTTGTTGGTGATCAGGCCTACCACTGTTGTGTCATCGGCAAACTAAATGATGGTGTCGGAGTCATGCCTGGCCGTGCAGTCATGAGCGAATAGAGAGTACAGGAAGGGACTGAGCACGCGACCCTGAGGGGCCACTGTATTGAGTATCAGCATAGCGGAGGTGTTGTTACCTACCCTTACCCCCTGGGGGCGGCCCGTCAGGATGTCCAGGATCCTGTTGCAGAGGGAGGTGTTTAGTCCCAGGGTCCTTAGCTTAGTGATGAGCTTTGAGGGAACTACGGTTTTGAACGCTGAGCTGTAGTCAATTAATAGCATTCTCACATAGGTGTTCCTTTGTCCCGGTGGGAAAGGGCAGTGTGCAATAGAGATTGTATCATCTGTGGATCTGTTGGGGCGGTATGCAGATAGGAGTGGGATAATGGTGTTGATGTGAGCCATGACCAGCCTTTCAAAGCACTTCATGGCTACAGATGTGAGTGCTATTGGTCAGTAGTCATTTAGGCAGGTTATGTTAGTGTTCTTGGGCACATGGACTAAGGTGGTCTGCTTGAAACATGTAGGTATTACAGACTTGGACAGGGAGAGATCAAAAATGTCAGTGAAGACACTTGCCAGTTGGTCAGCACATGCTCGCAGTACACGTCCTGGTAATCCATCTGGCCCTTCGGCCTTGTGAATGTTGACCTGTTTAAAGGACTTAGTCAAATCAGCTGTGGAGAGCGTGATCACACAGTCTTCTGGAACAGCTGGTGCTCTCATGCATGTTTCAGTGTTATTTGCCTCGAAGCGAGCATAGATTTAGTTATGCTCGTCTGATAGGCTTGCCTCACTGGGCAGCTCTTGGCTGTGCTTCCCTTTGTAGTCTGTAATGGTTTGCAAGCCCTGACATATCCCAAGAGTGTTTGGAGCCGGGGAGGTACAATTCAATATTAGTCCTGTATTGATGGTTCATTTGAGCGCATAGTGGGATTTCTTATAAGCTTCCGGGTTAGAGTCGCGCTCCTTGAAAGCGGCAGCTCTAGCCTTCAGCTTAGTGCGGATGTTGCCTGTAATCCATGGCTTCTGGTTGTGGTATGTACGTACAGTCACTGTGGGGACGACGTCATCGATGCACTTATTGATGAAGCCAATGACTGATGTGTACTCCTCAATGCCATCGTAGGAATCGTATTCCAGTCTGTGCTAACAAAACTGTTCTGTAGCTTAGCATCTGCTTCATCTAACAACTTTTTATTGATCGATTCACTGGGGCTTCCTGCTTACATTTTTTGCTTGTAAGCAGGAATCAGGAGGATAGGGTTATGTTCAGATTTGCCAAATGGTGGGTGAGGGAGAGCTTTTTATGCACCTCTGTGTGTGGAGTAAAGGTGGTCCAGAGTTTTTCCCCCCTCTGGTTGCACATTTAACATGCTGCTAGAAATTTCCTGCATTATACTTCCCGGCGACTTGGAGTGCCGCATGTGGGTGAGCATTTTCCTGTTTGCTTATGGCGGAATAAAGCTCATTGAGTGTGGCCCTTGTGCCAGCATCGGTCTGTGGTGATATGTAAACAGCTATGAAAATTACAGATCAAAACTCTAGATAGATTGTGTGGTTTACAGCTTATCATGAGATACTCTATCTCAGGTGAGCAAAAACTTCCTTAGATATCGTGCACCAGCTGTTATTTACAAAAAATACATAGTCTGCCGTCCCTTGTCTTTCCAGACTGTTACGCACGCCTCTATGAAGAGGGAATGCAACACCCTGCTACAACTCAACTCTCCGTGAAGTGAAAAAGGTATGGACTGTAGGTGCGAGTAAGGATGACAGACAGAATGTGGTACCGTTTACAAGGACTTTATTCCTTTACACGGTAATATGGGGAAAAGGGGCTGGACGGAACCAAAGCAAAGAAAGTAAATCTCAAAGCCCCCCCCCTCTCCTATCTTACCTGCCTAACCAATACTTACCTAATTTAGCACCACCTGGTGCCCTAACCAAAATACAGGGGGTGGTCCGCCCAGGTCTTACCTATTGTGCCTAGACAGTGAAAATGCTACGGGTATATGCATGCCCGCGGGCCTCTTGCCTAAGCACTCCCTAGGTGCCTTCCCCTTAACCCCTGGGAACAAATGAAACAGGAGAACAAATAATTTCTCAAACAAACTAAGAAACAAAGGACATCAAATAAGCTCTATCTGAGCAACAAACTCACTGAACTTACCAACTGCTACCAACAACTAACATAGTAAATTATCCATAGCCATCAGCCTCCTCTCTCAGCAATGATTCTCCATCACATTCAATCTCTCTGCAATGACCTCCCAGCAATTAACCTCCTGAACAGAACACTGGCTTTTATATAGCTTCAGAATGAATGTGTAACTGGAGACAGCTGTGTCTTGACGAGGGGGCGGGGTCAGCTCTCCAAATAGCCATGGAGTCGACCAATCAGCTGCTTGAGGGATTTCAGGAAGCCATTTCCTGAAATAAACACATGCAAATACACAAACTACAACACAAACTGGGGAACATAACACAGACACTGCTGTTCTGTCCTACCGATACTCCAAATAACCATCCAGCTGTATGTTGATAATGTCGTCGTTCAGCCACGACTCCGTGAAACATAAGACATTACAGTTTTGAAAGTCCCATTGGTAGTTTTATTTTCTGCGTAGGTCATCGATTTTATTTTCCAAAGATTGCACATTTGCTAGCTGAATGGAAGGAAGTGAGGGTTTATTCAATTGCCTACGAACTCTCAGAACGCATCCTGCCCTCTGGCACCTTTTTCTCTGCCTTTTATTCATGCATATGACGGGGATCTGGGCCTTTTCCCGGGAAAACAGTATATCATTCACATCTGGCTCGTCAGACTCGTTAAAGGAAATAAAGGATTCTGTCAGTCCATGTTGAGTAGTCGCAGTTCTGATGCCCAGAAGTTATTTTCGGTCATAAGAGACGGTAGCAGCAACATTATGTACAAAATAAGTTTAAAAAATAAGTTAAACAACGCAAAGAAATGAACAAAAAACACAATTGGTTAGGAATACCTAAAATGTCTGCCTTGATCTCCGGTGCCATCTCTACCCTGCCTTAGCTTCACGTCTGGAGGAAACCTGGCACCATCCCTACGGTGAAGCATGGTGGTGGCAGCATCATGCTGTGGGGATGTTTTTCTGCGGCAGGGACTGGGAGACTAGTCAGGATTGAGGGAAAGATGAATGGAGAAAAGTACAGAGAGATCCTTGAGGAAAACCTGCTCCAGAGCACTCAGACTGGTACTAAAGTTCACCTTCCAACAGGACAACGACCCCGAGCACACAGCTAAGACAACGCAGGAGTGGCTTTGGGACAAGTATATGAATGTCTTTGAATGGTCCAGCCAGAGCCTTGCAGTGATGCTCCCCATCCAACCTGACAGAGCTTGAGAAGATCTGCAGAGAAGAATAGAAACTCCACAAAATAAAGGTGTGCCAAACTTGTAGCGTCATACCCAAAGAAGACTCAGGGCTGTTATCGCTACCAAAGGTGCTTCAAAAAAATACTGAGTAAAGGGTCTGAATACTTATGTAAATTAGATATTCCATTTTAAATTTGTAATACATTTGCAAAATTGTCTAAAATCCAGATGTTGCTTTGTTATTTTGAGCTAGTGTGTGTAGATTGATGAGGGGGAAAAATATTTAAGGCTGTAACATAATAAAATGTGGAAAAGGTCAAGGGGTCTGAATACTTTCCGAATGCACTGTACTTGGTTTTACCTGCATTAAAAGTACCCATTTCAGTTCTACAAAGGCTTTTTGCAGGGCAATAAAGGCAGATTAAAGCTATGACAGAGCCAGGTCAGCTGTGGGGGCAATAGCATACACCACAGTGTCATCTGCATTCAGGTGAAAGCATTTTCTTTTTTTTTACAGATAAACCAATATTGTTCATGTAAGTGGTAAAAAGAACCGGACCAAAAATCGTTTTGTCCAGAAAACATGATTTGACACCATCAGTAAATACACACTATTCTGTCCTTTAAATAATTTCCAAACCAGCTACCTGCAGCCTGGTTCAGCCAAATGTATGAATGCCTATGGATAAGTAATGAGTAGTCCACAGTGTTGCTTTAGACAGGTCAATAAAAAGTGCCGCACAGTGTTTCTTCTTTTACAAACAATTAAGAACATAATTTAAAACCAAAGAAGTAGCAGAGATGATGCTATGACCTAATCTGAAACCTGACTGGTGGACATTTAGAATAAATGTTGAAGTTAAAAAGGATGTAAGTTGAATATTTACCACCAATTCTATAATTGTTGCAAATCAAGAGAGTTTTGAAGTGGGGCGATAATTATTTCAGTCACAGGGGTCCCCAACTTTGTGAAGGGGGAGTATATGGCCACCTTCCAGACCCTGGGGATGGTACCAGAAATAATAGTAAGGTTATAAATATGTGTTAAAGATTCTGTAATCAGAGGAGCAGAAATCTGCAGCAAGAAAGGATCAAGCAAATCAGCCCCAGTGGATTTATTTTACATCAATCTTGTTCAAGGTGTCTCGTACATTACAAGTACAAAGTTGTTGAAATGAACACAAAGATTCAATAGAAGTGAATGTAACTTCCATTGAGCCAATTAGAGGCTGGGAGAGGGTCAGGCTGGCTGACCAGGGTAAATATCTACAGTATATACAAAAGTTAAAGAGGCTCATCCACTAAACCAAAATGCACCCCAAATCACTAACAATGTCCTCCGCGCCTAAAATAAAACAAAATGCATCCCAAATCATGAACAATATCCTCTGTTAATCTGTTCAAAACAATTCGATTTTGAGAGGATGTATGGTTAGTCAATATGCTACAGTGGCTGGGTTAACACTGGCAGTCGTTTGATTGATGAGACGACTGGCACAATCAAATAACTGTTGGAAGGAAAACGGTGTACTCCTTGACAGTGATTCACTGAGTGTTGACAGTACAATATATGGACAATAGCCCCTGTCACTCTGTGGCTCAGATGAAAAGCGTTTCCCCGATGCTGTCAAGCCTGACACCCAGCCAGCTGTCTGGAGACAAACTGAAAGGAGATGCAAGCTTGTAAACATCACCACTGTCATATGCCTTATCAAAGTTGCTTTATATCAATCAGTATACTGATCAAAGCTAATCAACTGATCTCCCGGTCCCAGCTCAGAAAAGCCTCCACGACAGGGAACACTAATTTGTCCACTGAGGCCAATATTTGATGTTTTCTCTGCTCAAAAGGGGTGAAAACAAAATGGTCATCCAAAGGTTGAAAGTGTACCATATTTTCCAAAGACGTCAGAGCACAATCCCTTTCCCTACCATTCCATTGCTCATGCTCTGGGCTCCAGACGAGCTCCACCGAGCCGCAAACAAGATTCTATCGATTTGGCTACGGTTTGGATCCTGTGCCATGTCAGTCAGTTAGACAGACATGTAAATAATCAGATAAATCGGTGACTCACCATCAGAGCCTTAGTGAACGCAGTCCTGTTCTGCAGCCTCGTTCCACCCCACTCGATCCACGACTACCTCTTATTAGTCCCCTCTTCACACAGGCCGTCTCCATGGTAACCATTTTCCACTACCAATTTGAGGGCAGCGATGTGCCTCCGTCGGTTTCCAGCAAGGTCGGCCCCTGCTTTTTCTGACTGCTGTCAGAGCTGGGGAAACTAGAGAGAGTTATTTAGTCAAACAACCCATTCAGCTAATATTATGTATGACATTCTGTTTGCCTTCTAATATCTCTCTTGGATTTCCACTTCTGTTTGTGCTTGATCTCCAGAGATCAAGTTATGCCAATCCGTGTAACTTTCAACCCTTATTTGAACAGAACCATAGGTTAGCAAAGTTCCCAACAGCAGTCCCAATACCCTACCACTGCTCCACCTGGCTATCAGCAGAGCCTTGTCTGGCAGTTCAAAATAGTTAATTCAGCTGATAATGCTGACTTGCTTAAACAAATGTAGTTCCTACTGACAAATGAGATGTACAAACTATGGCATAAGAAGATGACAAGCAGATAAGAGGCAATCCATAATTATTATTAAGATTAGGACAATAAGCGAGCTAGGACGGAGTTAGTCAATATAACTATTTGCTCAGCACTTTTGAAATGTACAGCGCCAGAATTCAGAACATGGGCCGTTCTTACAGTTTCCTCCCTGTACACCAAGTCAGAACCGTAGGATAAATACAGGGGGCATGTAAGCAGACAATGAAAGCTCTTACAATATTCGATGATTACATTTCTCTAAAACAGGTCATAGGCTGCATGTCAACCACCAAGTCAGAACAATAGGCAGAATTAAGAGGGGAAAATAGACCAGTGTTCCTTCGTGGACAAATTTTGTCATCAAACTTTGTCATCAAAGTCTGGCATTCTCTGGATTTATGGTGCTTTCAAGACAACTGGGTACTCAAGAAAAAAAAAAAAAAAAGATTGAATCATGATGACGTCAGTGATCTTCAGGTCGTAGCTCTAGAAAGAGGCCCGAGTTCCTCGACTTACAATTCTGAGTTGGATGACCGTTCAAAATGTATTTTCTCAGTCGGAGCTCGTTTTTTCCTGAGTTCCCAGTTATCTTGAACTCACCAAAGTCAGATTTCCCAGTTCTGACTTAACCTCTCTGGGATCGTTCGGGACGCTATAGCGCCCCACCTCGCCAACAGCCAGTGAAATTGCAGGGCACCATATTCAAAACAGAAATCTCATAAATAAATTCCTTTTACACCATTTTAAAGATACACTTGTTGTTAATCCAACCATAGTGTCCAATTTCAAAAAGGCTTTTTGGCGAAAGCAGAACATATCATTATGTTAGGTCAGCAACTAGTCACAGAAAGCATTCAGCCATTTTCCAACCAAAGAGACGTGTCACAAAAAGCAGAAATATAGCTAAAATTAATCATTAACCTTTGACAATCTTCATCAGATGACACGCCCAGGACTCAATGTTATACAATACATGTATGTTTTGTTCGATCAAGTTCATATTTATATCCAGAAACCTCAGTTTACATTGGCACCATGTTCAGAAATGGCTCCAAAACATCCGGAGAAATTGCAGAGAGCCACATCAAATAACATAAATACTCATCATAAACTTTGATGAAAGATACATGTTTTACATAGAATTAAAGATAAACTTGTTCGTAATGCAACCGCTGTGTCAGATTTAAAAAAAAAGCTTTATGGCAAAAGCTCAATATTCAATAATCTGAGAACAGGTTCAGCCACAAAAGCAAGCCATACAGTTACCCGCCAAATTGTGGAGTCAACAAGTCATAAATAGCATTATAAACCTTCACTTACCTTTGCTGATCTTCATCGGAATGCACTCCCAGGACTCCCACAAGAAATGTTTGTTTTGTTCGATTACGTCCATATTTATGTCCAAATACCTCAGTTTTGTTTACGCGCTTAGTTCACTATTCCAAAGGCACAATGTGCGAGCGCAAAATCCAGAAGAAAAGTCAAAAGAGTTCCATTACAGTTTGTAGAAACTGATGATGATGATGTCAAATGATGTTTACAATCAATCTTTAGGGTCGTTATATAATAAAAAATCAATAATATTCCAACCGGACAATAGCAGTAAACAACTGATTGGCCTCAGCCTAGTCCACATGTTGAAACAGTTCTTATTCGACACCCTTCCACAATAGAAGCCTCAAACAACTTTCTAAAGACTGTTGACATCTGCTGGAAGCCTTGGGAAGTGGAATCTGGCCCCAAAGACACAGCATATTGGATAGGCAACCACTTAAATGAAACTACAAACCTCAGTTTTCCCACTTCCTGGTTGGATGTCTCAGGTTTTCACCTGCCATATGAGTTCTGTGATGCTCACAGACATCATTCAAACAGTTTTAGAAACTTCAGAGTGTTTTCTATTCAATACTATTAATAATATGCATATATTCGCATCTGGGACAGAGTAGCAGGCAGTTTACTCTGGGCACCTTATTCATCCAAGCTACCAAGAAGTTTTAACAGTTGTTTTTAGTGTGGCAGAAATCATGCTGGATTGACAGCATGGCCAATGTTGAATGTTTATCATTTTAAACTGGGAAAGAGAACCATGATCCAAGAATTGGGACAACACACCCACTCCACAGAATAGCAGGCTAGTGATTGCTTTGCAATGCTTGCAATTAGCCACTGATTCCTTCCAAACCACTCACTGTTGAATTTGCGATTTCCAACTTGTTGTGTAATGTTTATGTGCAATGGCCGATTAGCACCGATATGTTTTAGCTATACTTTCTCTTCATATGACAAGGATTAAGAAGTATTTGTGAGTAGGGTTGTCGACTTGATTCATGACCGCTAGCTAAAATTTTGAAAGTATGATGTTGAAATGATCAGTCCAATCAAAGCTACTGTAATGGTTTTCTTCTGGTGAAAGAGAGGCGGACCAAAATGCAGCGTGGTTAGTTTTGTACATCTTTAATAAAGATGAAAGTACAACAATCTACAAAACATGAAAAAACTAAACCAGTCCTATCTGGTGCCACAAAGACAGGAACAATCACCCACAAAACCGAACACAAAACAGGCTACCTAAATATGGTTCCCAATCAGAGACAATGACTAACACCTGCCTCTGATTGAGAACCATATCAGGCCAAACATAGAAATAGACAAACCAGACACACAACATAGAATGCCCACCCAGCTCACGTCCTGACCAACACTAAAACAAGGAAAACACACCCGAATGATGGTCAGAACGTGACAGCTACTCTAGATATAATGTGATTTGACGTCATTTTATCTGTGGTCAATGACCTTGAGCCTTTTTGGATGGGCACTTCTAATGTAACTCTATGGCAGCACCCAAGGGCCTTGAATTTTCGAGCTCCCCCTTTAGATTTGGCAGTGACGTAGTGTCCCCATGAGTGACAGAACCCTGAGCCAATCACGGCGCAACTAGAGCTGAAGCACCTGCATTTTGGAGCTGCCTTACTCAAGAAAGCAAAAAAGAGACCATGTTTATATGGAGATTTTATTATTATTGTTTACATTGTTTGCAAACTGATATGTAACACATTAATGCCAAAACAACATGCAAAACAGGCAACCCCAAAAACATTTCCTAAAATGTATTTATTCATTTGCCAAAAATTTGGGGCTCAAAACAGGTGACCCTGAATGACCGGACGCCACTGGTCCTAACAGTCTTTCAGACAGAATCCTTACAAGGGAACAGTGGAGTTACAATTACTTTACTGTAGCTTCTGGGCTTGTTAAGTATGTTAAGGCCTTGTTAATGCCTTAGGTTCCACAGGGAGCAAAGAGGAGTAGCTCTAAAGTAAGCAAATACTGTCATCTATGTTGTCAAGAATAATTAAGTCCTAACACAACACTTAATCTTGTCCAGATCAGCAGAATAGAGACAGAAACACTGACTGCCTCCTCTGCCAGGTAAAGCAGGGTATACAAGTCCTAACCAAACACAATGGGGATTTGTCTGAGACTATCACGTGTTGGCATGGGGTACGACACTGAAGGCGCTCACTGATATACCGTATCAGTGATTCATCGGAGGTTGGCAAGTCAATGCCTGTTCCTTGTCTGAGTGCTGCTCTACTCTACTTCACTTCACTCCAGAGGGCCAGATACTTCAGGACACCACTGACACAGAGATATGAACTCTCTAACAGGCACTGTTAGATAACAGTTTTCTCGGACTATACCATAATGGTTCAATTCAACGGAAGAGTGGATTGTAAAGATACAGAAAAGGCATTCCAACATCACACTCATGCATGCACACACATCACTCATACTTACTCGTTCTTCTCCACAGAGCCTATGCTTTGAATGCCTCCACTCACAGTGCACATATTAGGGCACTATTATCAGTCTGTCTGTTCCATTCTCACATGTTGTTCCACCACAATTAGAATCCTCACAGCCGTGACATCATAGCAGAGGACACAGAACATGTCCTTGGACTCCTCCTTACAATAAAACCCAGTGCTCCCCTTTCACCAGGGCCCTAACCGTGAGCGCACAACGGTCCTCTGTGTGTCAGTTCAGCTAAACCTAAGGTATGGCAAAGTAGGTTGTGTAGAAGTTGAAGCTCATTTTATGCATTTCTACACAATAAAAACAACTCCAAAATGCTATTTGAGGAACAGCAAAAATGAACAAATCTGACCCCAGACTTTAATTATCACCTCAATATTAGGTTTAAATGTCTGTGGAACGGCATGTACAATGTCAACCACCACTCAACCTCATCATACACTGACTAATTTACTTGTGGAATGGGGCATACAGTGCAACATGAAATAGATGCATATAAAGTATTCAAAGTATTTACACCATTTGACTTTTTCCACATTTGTTGTTTTACTGCCAGAATTTAAAATGGATTAAATTGACATTTTGTGGCACTGGCCTACACACAATACCCCATCATTTCAATGTGGAATTATGTTTTTAGAAATGCTTACTAATTAGTTAAAAATTAAAAGCTGAAAAGTCTTGAGTAAATAAATATTTGTTATGGAAAGCTAAAATAACTTCAGGAGTTAACATTTGCTTAACAAGTCACATAACACGTTGCATGGACTCACTCTGTAATAATAGTGTTTAACATGATTTTTGAATGACTACCTCATCTCTGTACTCCACACATACAATTATCTGTAAGTTTCTTCAGTTGAGCAGTGAATTTCAAACAGATTCAACCACAAAGACCAGGGAGGTTTTCTAATGCCTCGCAAAGAAGGGCACCTATTGGTAGATGAGTAAAAACAAAATATCCCTTTGAGCATGGTGAAGTTGTTAATTACACTTTGGATGGTGTATCAATACACCCAGTCACTACAAAGATGCAGGCGTCCTTCCTAACTCAGTTGCTTGAGAGGAAAGAAACCATTAATACATTGCTTTATGTGTTAAAATCAATGAAGGGGACTGGCATCACATTTATGACCACACACTCCCAAGGAGACAGTAAGCACAGATAGAACAATGAGACATATATCTCACCGGATGTATAAATGTGAAGCATCCGCTTGTCGTTTCCACTCACTACCAAATATGGAAATCATTTGAAAGAAGGAAATCATTTGAAAGACATTTACAATAGGGGAAAAAAACTGTAGCACTTGACAAATACTAAATAAGAATCACATGAGAAAACACTTTTCCATCAAGCAATTATCTCTCCAAATATGGTAGTGAGAGGAATCCCAGTTGCAGGCATTGGGAGAAGATGGAACAAATTGATTTTGCAAGTCTTCTATTTGATAAAACATTTGATCTCAATACAGTTCTGTTCCTAAAACTAGAATCTGCCATGAACAGAGTGGACTAAGTTTTGACTATAGACTTTACCCATTCCACAGTTGTCACGCCCTGGTCTATATTTATTATGTTATCTTCATGTATTGGGTCAGGCCAGGGTGTGACATGGGTTTATTTGTAGTGTGTTTCGTCTTGGGGTTGTGTGGGGTGTATAGATTAGTCTATGGCTGCCTGAGGCAGTTCTCAATCAGAGTCAGGTGATTATCGTTGTCTCTGATTGGGAACCATATTTAGGTAGCCTGGGTTTCACTGTGTGTTTGTGGGTGATTGTTCCTGTTTCTGTGTTTGTTGCACCAGTCAGGGCTGTTTCGGTTTTCGACGTTTGTTGTTTTGTATTGTTCGTGTTCTTCTTTATTAAAGATGTATCGAACGAACCACGTTGCATTTTGGTCCAATCCTTATTCCACCTCTTCGTCAGAGAAGGAGGTAGAAGAAAGCCGTTACAACAGTGTAAAAAAAAAAAGTCCTCTGACTGATTTGTTCCCATTTGAAACGTGGTCTATCTTGGGTTAGTTATAAAAGTCTTTGCTATAAGTCCCAGTCGTTATTAGATACAACGTCACGGCCCCGCCCAGCTGTGGGGAAAACAACCTGTGGTTACTTAGGTTACCCCATTGGCTCACTTCAAAAACATTTACTTTTCCAAACACAATATTATTGATACTTTGTTTTAGTCAATTACAAAACCACATTTAAGAAAAGTACATGTCTTAAGAATACGTTTCAATATTGCCTGCTCCCGAATGTTCTCAATACTCATAAAAACGTAATATTGTAGAACTTCCCTCATGACCCTTTTAATGAAGGTGCTAGCAGCCACGTGAACACAAACAGACTATTCAGCTACAAGTAATCAGTGGAGTCACAAACGGACTATACCAAATCAAGTTAAATGTCTTACCTGTGTGTCAATGGTGTATGGGAGGTGAAGTCAGGTGCAGGAGAGCAGAGTATAATGAACAGGCGCACTTTTATTATAGTTCCAAAAACAAGAGCACTACATAAAACAACCGCTCTCAAACAACGGAACATAAAAGTAAAGCAGGTAAACTAACTTCACATAACATGAAACAATTACACACAAAACATGATGGGAAACAGAGGGTTAAATACAAGTAGATTGATTGGGGAAATGAAAACCAAATGTGTATGGAAACAAGACAAATGGATGATTGAAAAATGGATTTAATTTATTCAACAATGAAGGAGAAGAAAGCGAGAGAGAGAGAGAGAGATTTTGTAATTTTTTAACTTTCTGTTTCACTTACTTAGCTCGCAAATGCAGCTGGCTAGTTTAGATATGACAGAATGCCGCTGGAGATGATGTCATTTTACAGACTCCTAACCAATTGTGCTGTTGTGTGTGTTCTTTTGCGTTATTTGTAACTTATTTTGTGCATAATGTTTCTGTCACCGTCTCTTATTAAGACCAAAAAGAGCTTCTGGATATTAGGACAGCGATTACTCACCTTGTACTGGATGAAGATTGTTTCTTTAAAACCTCTCTAGGATAGGGAGACAGTCACGTCTCACTTGGCCAAAAGCCAGGGAAACTGCAGAGCTACAAATTCAAATAAAATTATATAAACATATAACTTTCATTAAATCACACATGTAAGGTACTAAATTAAAGCTACACTCGTTGTGAATCCAGCCAACATGTCAGATTTTAAAAAGTATTTTCGGCAAAAGCATAAGATGCTACTGTCTGATGATAGCACAACAGTAAACAAAGAGAGTAGCATATTTCTGCCCTGCAGGCGCTACACAAAACGCAGAAATAAAATATAAATCATGCCTTACCTTTGACGAGCTTCTTTTGTTGGCACTCCAATATGTCCCATAAACATCATAAATGGTCCTTTTGTTCGATTAATTCTGTCCATATATATCTAAAATGTCCATTTATTTGACGTGTTTGATCCAGAAAAAAAACAGCTTCCAATTTGCGCAAAGTCACTACAAAATATCTCAAAAGTTACCTGTAAACTTTGCCAAAACATTTCTAAATACTTTTGTAATACAACTTTAGGTATTTTTAAACGTTAATAATCGATCAAATTGAAGACGGGTCTATCTGTTTTCAATAGAGGATGAGAGGAAACTAAAGCTACTTTTCTAGTCTTGCCCAACTCTCAACAGTGTTACCCTATTCCAAGATGGCCGTAATTCTTCATTGCACAAAGGAATAACCTCAACCAAATTCCAAAGACTGGTGACATCCAGTGGAAGCGGAAGGAACTGCAAACAAGTGCCTAATAAATATTGTTTCCCAATGAGAACTCATTGAACAGACAGTGACCTCAAAAATAAATAATTCTGAATGGTTAGTCCTCGGGGTTTTACCTGCTACATAAGTTCTGTTGTACTCACAGACATGATTCAAACAGTTTTAGAAACTTCAGAGTGTTTTCTATCCAAATCTACTAATATGCATATCTTATATTCTTGGCATGAGTAGCAGGAAGTTGAAATCGGGTGATGCAATAAAAGCTGGTGCACAATATAATAGGAAGTCTTGAAGTTTTTCTCACCTGAGGTAGAGTATCTTATGATAAACTGTAGACCACACTATTTACCAAGTGAATTATCAGATGTGTTTTTCGTAGCTGTCTATTTACCACCAGAAACCGATGCTGGCACTAAGACTGCACTCAATGAGCTGTATAAGGTCATAAGCAAACAGGAAAACGCTCATCCAGAGGCAGCGTGGCCAGGGACTTTAATGCAGGGAAACTTCAACCTGTGTTACCTAATTTCTACCAGCATGTCAAATGTGCAACCAGAGGGAAAACAACTCTAGACGACATTTACGACACACACAAAGCTCTCTCTCACTCTCCATTTGGCAAATCTGACCATAATTCTATCCTCCTGATTCCCAGTTACAAGCAAAAACTAAAGCAGTAAGCACCAGTGACTCGGTCAATAAAGAAATGGTCAGATGACACAGATGCTAAACTACAGGACTGTTTTGTTAGCACAGATTGGAAAATGTTGAGGAGTACACCACATTCGTCACTGGCTTCATCATTAAGTTAATCGATGACGCCATCCCCACAGTGACCAGACGTACATACACCCACCAGACGCCATGGATTACAGGCAACATCCGCACTGAGCTAAAGGGTAGAGCTGCTGCTTTAACCTCTTGATGCTATGGGGGCGCTATTTCATTTTTGGATAAAAAGACGAGCCCGTTTCAAGCGCAATATTTTGTCACAAAAAAAGATGCTCGACTATGCATATAATTGATAGCTTTGGAAAGAAAACACTCTGACGTTTCCAGAACTGCAAAGATATTGTCTGTGAGTGCCCCAGAACAGATGCTACAGGCAAAACCAAGATGAAACTTCAACCAGGAAATGAGCAGGATTTTTGAGGCTCTGTTTTTCATTGTCTCCTTATATGGCTGTGAATGCGCAAGGAATGAGCCTGACCGATCTATCGTTTCCCCAAGGTGTCTGCAGCATTGTGACGTATTTGTAGGCATATCATTGGAAGATTGACCATAAGAGACTACATTTGCCAGGTGTCTGCCCGGTGTCCTCCGTCGAAATTGGTGCGTCATCTTCAACTGCACATCTTTTTCCAAGCGATTCACCGGAGAAAGGAGACTACCACGAACGACATATCAATGAAGAGATATGTGAAAAACACATTAAGGATTGATTCTAAACAACGTTTGCCGTGTTTCAGTCGATATTATGGAGTTATAATTCGGAAAAAGTTTGACGTTGTTGGTGACTGAATTTTCGGTTCGTTTCGGTAGCCAAATGTGAAGTACAAAACGGAGCGATTTCTCCTACACAAAGATTCTTTCAGGAAAAACTGAACATTTGCTATCTAACTGAGTCTCCTCATTGAAAACATCCGAAGCTCTTCAAAGGTAAATGATTTTATTTATTTGGTTATCTGGTTTTTGTGTAAATGTTGCGTGCTAAATGCTACTCAAAATGCTAAGCTTGCTTAGCATACTCTTACACAAATTAGTGAATTGCTATGGTTCAAAAGCATATTTTGAAAATCTGAGATGACAGTGTTGTTAAGAAAAGGCTAAGCATGAGAGCAGGCGCATTATTTTCATTTTATTTGCGATTTTCAGAAATCGTTAACGTTGCGTTATGCTAATGAGCCTGAGGCTTTATTCACAATCCCGGATCCGGGATGGGGAGTTTCAAGAGTGTTGCGTTATGCTAATGAGCTGAGGCTTTATTCACGATCCCGGATCCGGGATGGGGAGTATCACAAAAGTCTAAGCTTGAGAGCAAATATATTTATTTCATTTCATTTGCGATTTTCATAAATAGTTAACGTTGCGTTATGCTAATGAGCTTGAGGCTATAAATAGAATCCCGGATCCGGTTTGCTCGACGCAATAAGATAAAGGAGCTGGACTCTAACCCGGACGCTTACAAGAAATCCAGTTATGTCCTCTGACGAACCATCAAAAGGGCAAAGCATCAATACAGGATTAAGATTCAATCGTACTGCACCGGCTCCAAATACTCTTCGGATGTGGTAGGGCTTGCAAACTATTACAGACTACAAAGGGAAGCAAAGCCGCGAGCTGCCCTTTGACACGAGCCTACCAGATGAGCTAAATTACTTCTATTCTCACTTTCGAGGCAAGTAACACTGAAACATGCATGAGAGCATCAGCTGTTCCGGACGACTGTGTGATCACGCTCTCCGCAGCCGATGTGAGTAAGACCTTTAAACAGGTGAACATTCACAAGGCCGCTGGGCCAGACGGATTACCAGGACGTGTACTGTGAGCATGCACTGACCAACTGACAAGTTTCTTCTCTGACATTTTCAACCTATGCCTGACTGAGTCTGTAATACCTACATGTTTCAGGCAGACCACCTTAGTCCCTGTGCCTAAGAACACTAACTCACGTCTGTAGCTATGAAGTGCTTTGAAAGGCTGGTCATGGCTCACATTAACACCATTATCCCAGAAACCCTAGACCCACTCCAATTTGCATACCACAGATGATGCAATCTCTATTGCACTCCACACTGCCCTTTCCTACCTGGACAAAGGAACACCTACATGAGAATGCTATTCATTGACTCCAGCTTAGCGTTCAACACCATAGTTCCCTCAAAGCTCATCACTAAGCTAAGGACCATGGGACCAAACACCTCCATCTGCAACTGGATCACCGACTTCCTGACGGGCCTCCCCCAGGTGGTAAGGGTAGGTAACAATACATCTGCCACGCTGATCCTCAACACAGGGGTGTGTGCTTAGTCCCTTCCTGTACTCCCTGTTCACCCACGACCGCGTGGCCATGCACGAATCTAACACCATCAAGTTTGCTTAATTAAGACACGACGGTGGTAGGCCTGATCACTGCCAATAATGAGTCAGCCTACAGGGAGGAAGTCAGTGACCTGCCAGTGTGGTTCCAGAAAAACAACCTCTCCCTCAACATCAGTAAGCTCAAGGAGCTGATCGTGGACTACAGGGAATGTGGTCCCATCCACAGACGGGGCCGCAGTGGAGCAGGTTAAGAGCTTCAAGTTCTTCCAAATCACTAAATACTTAAAAAGGTACAAACAGATGCACACAGTCGTGAAGAAGGCACAACAGCGCATCTTCCCCCTCAGGAGGCTGAAAAAGTTTGTCATGGGCCAACAAATCCTCAACATTTCATCAGGAGGTGATTGTCAAGCAAATAACCTTCGGTCTCACTGTAATTGACCGTTAATTAACATAAACACATTTAGCATCTCCTGCCTTCCACACCTTTAAAACGTTTAATAAATACCATGTAATATAGCCGACACCTTCACAATAAATCCATTATTTATTTGAGACAGGTCTAAAGAAGCATGATATTAAGAAAATGTAGTCTCTTAAGAAGAACAGAATAGCATACACTGAGTTGTCCTTATGTTAGGTCCTGATCTGGCTATGCCAAATGGCTGTGGGCTACACTAGTTCATTTAGCAGACAAGATTTGCTTAGAATTCCGTGGCATTATTTTATAGTATGAAGAATATAATTGGACAAACGGAATAAAATAGAAATAGGCTATATACAGGGGGTACCGTTACAGAGTCAATGTGCGGGGGCACCGGTGTTGAGTAATTGAGGTAATATGTTCATGTATGTAGAGTTATTAAGGTAACAATGCATAGATAACAACAGAGTGGAGCAGCAGCATAGAAGGTGGGGGGGGGGGGCAATGAAAATAGTTTAGTTAGCCACTTGATTAGCTGTTCAGGAGTCTTATGGCTTGGGGGTAGAAGGTGTTTAGAAGCCTCTTGGACCTAGACTTGGAGCTCCGGGACCGCTTGCCGTGCAGTAGCAGAGGGTCCCGTTTATGACTAGGGTGGCTGGAGTCTTTGACCATTTTTAGGGCTTTCCTCTGACACTGCCTGGTATAGAGGTCCTGGATGGCAGGAAGATTTGCCCCGGTGAAGTACAATGAAAAGGTGAGAAGACCACCAAGTGGTACCGTACATGCATTCACACATTCTTGATTTATGGGATCCTTCTCACTATATGATTAATATCAAGTGATCAAATCCCAAGTGATAAATTAAGTTTATGAAAAAACTGCACTTGTCCTCATGAGAAAATGACAGTTTATTAAATATTCTACAGCTGTAATGTCATCAAACTTTGTTTATATAGCACATTTCTTACAACACATGCATTTCAAGGTGTTCAAAGTCATGCAATGAAAGGCATGTGGCACTTCATCCTTCCTCTCGGCAGGTCTCTATAGGTGACCAGGGGATTTTCTCTACCGCCTGTGAATGCCTCGGTGGAGCTCATAAATGTAGCCGCGCAGCCTTTTTTAGTGGTTCATAATATCGGGAGTTTGGATGTGGAATGCGAGTGAAGTAAGCTAGCCATACCCAACCAAGTGCAGTCAGGGGAGGACCTGTACCCGTTTGATGATGACAACCCTCTGTCCCGATAGCCCAAATAGGAGGATCTTCAGTGGCTAAAAAACGTGTTTCTGGCGCAGGTTTAGTGGAATGGCATGTCTCCTTGAACCTGAGCCAGAACAATGGCTACCCACCCTGTCATCCTTGTCTGTACTGGACATTGTTAAAAAACAAGGACACCTGGGGCATGCAAGCATCCTGGCTGTCGGTGGAGCAGCAGGATGCTGTACGGCAGGCAATAGTTGGACAGTGCATCAACCCCAACTGGCACACCATGAGGAGAGGGAGGTTGAGATCCGCCAAGCGCGTTACTCCATTGCTGCTAAAAAGGTTCCTCAGATCACAGTCATTGGATGGGGAGTTGTCTGTAAATTGGGGCACAGATAACGAAGAGGAGGGCACCAGGCCATCTGTTGAGGCATCAAGACAAATGGCTACAGGAATGGATGTGCAGGAGTCAGGGCTTTGGGTCGCTGGGTCGCTGGATGGTCTGGTCACAGCAGTGATGGAGGTCAAGTGCCCCTATGCTGCAAGGGACCTTACCATTGAAGAGGCAGTGAAGTCAAAGCATTTCTATATCAAGGACGGAGGGTTTTACAGCCTCCGTGGTGACCATCCTTTCCGGCACCAGGTCCAAGGTCAGCTCTATATCACTGGAAGGGTCACCTGCTTCTTCCTTGTGTGGACCACCAACACAACAAACACCTCCATCACCATCCCCATCAGCGTGATGACCTCTGTCAGACTCAAATTTCTCCTTCTGTCAAATTTCTCCTTCTGGAAGCCAATTGTCCAAATATATTCCATATGGTTCACACACACACACACACACACACACACACACACACACACACACACACACACACACACACACACACACACACACACACACACACACACACACACACACACACACACACACACACACACACACACACATGACTCCCAGAATAGGTTATATTACATACAATATTTGCTCAAAGCAGCCAACTAATGTAATGTAGTTAACGTCGGTTCAAAGGCTGGTCTGAGTTCATCTTCATTCAGTAGTACAACAAAATTTGTTATAAATGTCCTTGTTTTTGAAAGAAAAGCAATTTTTTTGTCCATTAAAATAACATCAAATTGATCAGAAATACAGTGTAGACATTGTTAATGTTGTAAATGACCTTTGTAGCTGGAAGTGACAGATATATGGAATATTTACGTAGGCGTACAGAGGGCCATTATCAGCATTCATCACTCCTGTGTTCCAACGTTGTGTTAGCTAATCCAAGTTTATAATTTTAAAAGGCTAATTGATCATTAGAAAACCCTTTTTCAATTATGTTAGCACAGCTGAAAACTGTTGTCCTGATTAAAGAATCAATAAAACTGGCCTTCTTTAGACTTGTTGAGTATCTGGAGCATCAGCATTTGTGGGTTCGATTACAGGCTCAAAATTGCCATAAACAAATAACTTTCTTCTGAAACTCATCAGTCCATTCTTGTTCTGAGAAATGAAGGCAATGCCATGCGAGAAATTTCCAAGGAACTGAAGATCTAGCCCAACTAAGTAATTATTAATGATTTGCATTATCTCAATTATCATTCTGTCACTGCATGACAATGCACATTTGTTATTATGGCTCACAAATGTTATTGTATTTGAAGGACAAAACAAGACATGTATTTTTGGGAAATGGTCTAAATAGCAAGTTGTTCAGGGCACGGTTTCCCAAAAGCATCTTAACAAGGCTAACTTAATCATTAGAACTACAAGATCCTATGGTTCTAACATGAATTTAGCCTTACAATGCTTTTGGAAAACTAGGCCCAGTTGCGTTTATTTTCAAACCAATAAGCATGAAACATGAAACCAAAGTTGCACTATCGTACTGTCAAATTAATGAAAATAACAATTAGGCCTACAGCTATCACAACCTACATTTTAATAGTCACCAAAAAGGAGTGCTGCCAATGCCTGGTTCAGTTCATGCATGGCTATCAGATTACAAGGTTTACAAGGCCGCGTTCAAATGTCAACATCAAATTCAAAGCAATCTGTGCACTGCCTAAATGACTGACTGGCAAAGCAAATGACACTGTCTCTGCCGTCTTCTTTCTAAAAGTGACAGAAAAGGTGCACAGACTGGCAGCTGCTCTCTGAGCGATGCTCCACATAGTCCTAAAGCCAGACATTGTATACACTAAACAGACATTGCAGTTTAATCTGGATTGGAAGGATTTTAGAGTACCCTTTTGTTTTTTGTTGCCTACTTTAAATTGTTGGTCTTGAGCTTGGGTATAGCGACTGCCATCCTGGCACTGTTGTGGCCCTAGGTGGCTCCCCTACCATAATTGACTGTCCAGCCAAAAGGCCCTAGAGCCAGACCCTGCCAAACCCACCACTGGCCTCTCTCCCCCAGGCCTGCCCCCTGCCTGCCTGCCACTCAGAGCCCCAGACTTTCTAGCTCCCAGCCTGGACACAGGGTTGGGTTGTTAAGGAGGGAAGTAGACTGATTACAACCAAAATACCTGTATGTCATCATTGCCTTCAGTCTCTGACCTGAAAATGACTGGCAACGCTACTGACCCATGACAGTTTTGTGGTGGACTGTGTTTAAGGTTACTTTCACTTACTATAACCATGAAAAAGAGATGTAAAACAAATATCTGAAAATCATATTATATCAAGTGACAAGCCTCTTATTTCTGGAGTGCGGCTCCTTTTCTTTTCTCTCCTTTCTCGTCCTTCTCTTTTCATACTGTATCTAACCTTCTAACCGGGCCCCATTTCTGCACTCTCTTCAGCTTGGCATGAAGCTCAGAGTAGCTTATCTAAACTGTCAATCAGAAGTCTGCAGCATCAAAACCTGTTCTGTTCTCTATAAGAGTAACATGGGGAGGTGGGGGGGGCTGCTAGCATTTGGCACAATTGTTCAGGTAATTACAGATTTGAAGGTGAATGTGAATTACATAATGTTCCCTCAAACAACGCAATCCAACGAAGCCTGAGGTGAACACAACAGAAGAGAGGGCTTTGTGTGTGGGGTGGATAGGCTGATGTGGCTGATGGAGAGATAGAGAAGTAATGGGAAGGGGAGGTTGAGTGAAGGAGAAAGGAAAGGGAGCAAGAGAGTGAATAGGAGGTAGAGAGAAAAAGAAAGTGTGAGTGAAAGGAAGAAGATTGAATTTCATCTTCGCAGAGACGGGAACACTGCCTTCACCAAAACAAAAGGATAAAACTATGACCTGCCGCTGGTCTCTGTCTCAGCCTGGCTGACGGATGGAGTGTGCTCTCCCTCTCTTTTCCTCTCTCTCTCCTTCTCTCTGTGTCAATGTCCAATATCAACTTCTAAAACAATTATTGAAGTGCCAAAGGGAGTGTAGAGCCAGCGACAGCCAACAGACCAGGGAAGAGTATCTGTCCAGCTAACAATTCTAGGGAGAGAGAACAGTTTTGTAATATTACCCGTAATATTCCTATTTGTGTCCAGTTTCCATTAGTTAGGGGAACATTCTATCTATGATAGCTTGTTTTGGTGTTAAAGTTAGGAGAACATTCCCTTAATGTCAAACAGAACTTATCCAGAACGTGCTTACAATGTTCTATGGGACGTTGCAAGAACATTATTAATGTGTCCAGTTTTCAGGGGGTTAGGAGAATGTTCCATCAACATTTGGCCAAACAAACAGAGAACACGGTTGCCATGTTCTCAGAATACAAGATATTCATGTTCAAGACACATTTCATGGGAACGTTCCAAGAACATTTCTGAGCATCAGTTGTTAGGACGTCGTCTGATGGTCCCCAATGAAATGTTCTCCCAAAAATACATCATACCTTGTTACTGTTGCCAAGCCCACCAAGGGCCTGATTGCTTACAGCTCTTTTAGTCTGTTGGCAAAGTTAGAAATAGTTATGTTATTGGTGCTAGTAGCCTGGGTTCAAGACCTGCTGCGGGGGGGGGGCTCTACTACCACAATCTTAGTAATATATGCTAATGTTGTTATTTGGCAACTGTCACACCCTGATCTGTTTAACTTGTCTTGTGATTGTCTCCAAACCCCACCAGTTGTCTCCCATTACCTTATGTGTATTTATATCTGCGTTTTCTGTTTGTCTGTTGCCAGTTCGTCTTGTCCCGTCAAGTGTTCCCATGTTTCCTGTGCTCTAGTTATTGCTTTTTCTCGTCATCCCAGTTCTGACCTTTCTGCCTGTCCTGACCCTGATCCTGCCTGCCGTCCTGTACCTGCCTGACTCTGATTTGGATTACTACTCTTTGCCTGCCTTGACTTACCTGGGTCTTAGCTTGAGCCGTGATAGTACGAACTAGCCATGACTGACCCAGCAGGCTTGGACCAGCTCCGCAACGCTGTCTACTCCCAATGAGCCACCATTGGAAGACATGAGGAGTTACTGCAAAGCCAAAGACTCCATACCCTGGCAGAATGCCATGACCATGGGTTGAATACATTGCTGGAGCAATTCCACGGATTACCAACTAGGCAGCAAGCCACAACAGTAATCCCCAGACTCTCAGCAACCCCGCCACCACCGTCGCTTCTTCCCAGCCTACCCTCTTCTCTCCTCCGGAGTGCTACACTGGAGATTCTGTAACCTGCCGGGCATTTATCTCCCAGTGCTCCCTCATCTTCGAGCTGCAGCTTTCTTCGTTCCCCTCGAACCGCTCAAAGATAGCATACTTGATAACGCTGATGTCCAGGAGGGCCCTGGGCTACGGCGGTGTGGGAGCAACAGTCCACCATTTGCCTCAGTCTGGAGGAGTTTGTGGCGGAGGTATGAAAAGTGTTTGATTCTCCGTTGTCAGGGAGAGAGGCTGCTCGTAAGCTGCTCCAACTACGTTGAAGAATTCGGTGTCACCCGAGTTCCCTTTGAGATCACAGAGGGCTGTTGACTCGCCTCCTCTGGAGCCCGTGCAACTGGGCAGGGCTAGATTGTTTCCTGCTGAGTGTTTACACAGACTGTACACCAACAGCTGTTTGTATTGTGGAGCTACGGGACAATTCTTATCTAGCTGCCCATTAAAAGACCAGGCTCATCAGTAGGAATGAGTACACTGGTGAGCCGTACGGGGAGTTTCCAATTTCTCACTACTCGTAACCCCTCTATGCTACCCTGTTGTGGGGAGACCAGTCCATTGACTCTGGGGCTGACGAGAGCTTTATGGAGACTACCCTGGTGTCAGAGCTGGGTATCTCCACTCAACCCCTTTCTATCCCAATGGACGCCAGAGCGCTGGATGGGCGCTCTATTGGCAGAGTCACTCACAATACGGTTCCTTTCAACCTGCAAGTGTCAGGCAACCACAGTGAGGCTATGCAGTTTCTGCTCCTGGAGACTCGTCGTGTACCCATAGTTTCGGGGTTTTCATGGCCCCAGAGGCACAACCCCCTAATCGACTGGGTTGGAGTTTGTTTTCCCACGCACATTATCTGAAGTCGGCCGTACCTGGAAGAGAGCCTGGTCTTCTCAAGACTACCGAAAAGGTATCCACAACAGGCGGACCGCCACCAGACCCCTGCTCCCCGCTACCGTCTTGGGCAGATGGCTTTCCACTCGGGATCTGACCCTCCGTGTGGAGTCCCGCAAACTTTCCCCCTGTTTAATCGTCCATTTCCCCATCTCTAAGGTCCTTAGCCCCTTTGCTGTTCTCCTTCATGTGGCCATGCACCCTCTGTATACATCCCACTTCCCATGTATCTAGAATTAAACCCCTGTCACACAGCCCTTTGTCTCCTGTCTCTGATTAGGAATCACATCAGCTGTAGCCATTGCATTTTGATCTGTAATTGTATACATTCATTTTCTTGCAACGTTCTCTTGAAACGTTTCTAGAACATCAATATATTATCTTCTGAGAACATGTCAACCATGTTCTGTGAATGTGGTGTGACTTTGAAGAACTATTCTCCTAACCCACAGAAAACTGGGCACAAATGTTTTTGCAATGTTCCCATTGAACATTTCTAGAGCATTATTACCTAAAGTTCTGAGATCATGATAACCACGTTCTGGGTAAGTTCAATTTGACATTAAGCGAAACATTCTCTTGGAAACATTCCTACAACGTTAATTTATAGCCTAATGAGACTCTTAAGGGAACATTCTCTAAAGTTGTCGGAACGTTTGTTGTTAGCTTTGTGTCACAGAGAGCGAGAGGGAAGAGAGAAAAGAGGGGAAAAGGATAGGAGGGGGGAGAACGAAATAATCATCATCAAAATTTAGATTTAATGAAAGTTAAGCCTCATTGATTAGGCTGACAGTGCACATATGAGTGTGTGTATGTGTTTGTGGTTAATTAAGCTGTATGTCAGGCATCTTTGGATGAAAACAAAACTATTCAGGGCAAAAGCAGATTATGAGATTAAGTGATGCAACCAGGAAATATAAGTAAATAATAATACTGGATGTACATTAATGTACTAGCAAATAGGTTGGAAATCATTCCTCTTCAGCTTGCTAAAATAAATGTGTGTGGATTTTCATCCCTTCGGTGTGTGTGCCTGTGTGAGTGAGTGAGATGATGACTTTGTAATGGCATCTCTGAGAGGTGGGAAATGAATCTCTTAATCAGTGCACGGCCTGTTAGCTTAGCAATGGCCTCGAGGTGGGGAATTACCTGCAGAGCATCTCTGCCTCCGATTACTTTTCCCTTTTCTTTTCATTTACTGTAGCTGAGCATTGAGTGGACGGCCCTGCCTAAGACTAGATGGCTAGGCAGTGGCCAAACCAATCTGGGATAATACAGTAAACTCTCCCACGCTATTATTTTACTAAGACCTCCAAACAATGATAGAGCAACACTGAACTGCTTATAACATCAACATAATCATAAAAGTATCCCAGTAAGCAAAATTACGCTGAAAATAGATATTTTAGACGTCTTTTCCAGACATTGACATCACGTGCATTTCTGGTGCTGAATGAAAGGTTAGAAGACATCCTTTCCGGACATCAAAAATCCATCTTATAATGACGTTTGAAAGACGTCTTATATACGGAAGTCAAAAATACATATTTTCTGGACGTTGAAATCAGTTGCGTTTTAGGTGCTGAGAGAAAAAATACGTATTTCTGGACATCGGAAATCAATTTTTTCTTGTACGTTGAAAATCCGTTTTTATCAGAAATATGTAATTTACAGACATTGAAAATACGTATTTTTTGGTCATTGATTCTATGGCCAAATTTCAACTGCTATATAATTTCAATAAAGTAACCATGATATCAATAAGAAAGAGGAGCCAACTGGAGATTGCAACAAAATATGTATTATTGCTCCCATCTATCACATTCACTTATGTTAGCTTTTTCAAATGCTTAAAAACTGTCAGCGATGATGTTCAAAGTAGTCCAATTTACAGAATAAACCAACAGACCACATCAACTACAATAATATTCTGGGGAAAAAAATACATTACCTGACGTCAAATGATTAGTGTGATAGTTTATTTTATTTTTATTAGACTGATATTGTTTAAATGTCAGAATAAAGGACTTGCCAAATCAAATCAAATGTTATTGGTCACATACCCATGGTTAGCAGATGTTAATGTGAGTGTAGGGAAATGCTTGTGCTTCTAGTTCTGACCATGCAGTAATATCTAACAAGTAATCTAACAATTTCACAACAACTACCTTTTACACACAAGTGTAACGGAATGAATTAGAATATGTACATATAAATATACGGATGAGCGATGGCCGAACGGCATAGGCAAGATGCAGTAGATGATATAGAGTACAGTATACATATGAGATGAGTAATGTAGTTTATGTAAACATTATATAAAGTGGCATTGTTTAAAGTGACTAGTGATACATTTATTACATCAAATTTGTATTATTAAAGTGGCTATAGATTTGAGTCAGTATGTTGGTAGCAGCCACTCAATGTTAGTGATGGCTGTATAACAGTCTGATGGCCTTGAGATAGAAGCTGTTTTTCAGTCTCTCTGTCCCAGATTTGATGCACCTGTACTGATCCCACCTTCTGGATGAAGGTGGGTGGAGCAGTTGCCATACCAGGCGACGATACAGCTCTCGATTGTGCATCTGTAAAAGTTTGTGAGTGTTTTTGGTGACAAGCCAAATTTCTTCAGCCTCCTGAGGTTGAAGATGCGCTGCTGCGCCTTCTTCTCCACGCTGTCTGTGTGGGTGGATCATTTCAGTTTGTTCGTGATGTGTACGCCGAGGAACTTAAAACTTTCCACCTTCTTCACTACTGTCCCGTCAATGTGGATATGGGGGTGCTCCCTCTGCTGTTTCCTGAAGTCCACAATCATCTACTTTGTTTTGTTGACGTTGAGTGTGAGGTTATTTTCCTGACACCACACTCCGAGGGCCCTCACCTCCTCCCTGTATGCCGTCTCGCCGTTGTTGGTAATCAAGCCTACCACTGTAGTGTCGTCTGCAAACTTGATGATTGAGTTGGAGGCGTGCATGGCCACGCAGTAATGGGTGAACAGGGAGTACAGGAGAGGGCTGAGAACGCACTCTTGTGGGGCCCCAGTGTTGAGGATCAGATGGGTGAAGATGTTACCTATCCTCACCACCTGGTGGTGCCCTTTCAGAAAGTCCAGGACCCAGTTGCACAGGGCGGGGTCGAGACCCAAGGTCCCGAGCTTAATGATGACTTTGGAGGGTACTATGGTGAATACTGAGCTGTAGTCGATGAACAGCATTCTTACGTAGGTATTCCTCTTGTCCAGATGGGTTAGGGCAGTGTGATTGCAATTGCAATTGCGGACCTATTGTGGTGGTAAGCAAATTGAAGTGGGTCTAGGGTGTCAGGTAGGGTGGAGGTGATATGATCCTTGACTCGTCTCTCAAAGCACTTCATGATGAAGGAAGTGAGTGCTACGGGGCAATAGTCGTTTAGCTCAGTTACCTTAGCTTTCTTGGTGGCCCTCTTGAAGCATTTATGAACAGCAGACTGGGATAGGGATTGATTGAATATGTCTGTAAACACACCAGCCAGCTGGTCTGCGCATGCTCTGAGTACGCGGCTAGGGATGCTATCTGGGCAGGCAGCCTTGCGAAGGTTAACACGTTTAAATGTTTCACTCACGTTGGCAGCGGTGAAGGAAAGCCCGCAGGTTTTGGTAGCGGGCCGTGTTGGTGGTACTGTATAGTCCTCAAAGCAAGCAAAGATGTTGTTTAGTTTGTCTGGGAGCAAGACATCGGGGTCCGCGACGGGGCTGGTTTTCTTTTTGTAGCCCGTGATTGACTGTAGACCCTGCCACATACCACTTGTGTCTGAGCTGTTGAATTGTGACTCTTTGTCTCGATACTGATGCTTAGCTTGTTTGATTGCCTTGTAATCGGTCATGTTTCCGGTCAGTGGTTCGCACTTTCAGTTTTGCTCAAATGCTGCCATTAATCACGGTTTCTGGTAGGGGAAGGTTTTAATAGTCGCCGTGGGTACAACATCACCGATGCAATTGCTAATAAAGTTGCTCACCAAATCAGCGTATACATCAATGTTGTTGTTCGACGCTATCCGGAACATATCACAGTCCATGTGATCTAAGCAATGTTGAAGCGTGGAATCAGATTGGTTGGACCAGCATTGAACAGACCTGAGCACGAGCGTTTCCTGTTTTAGTTTCTGTCTATAGGCTGTGATCAACAAAATGGTGTCGTGGTCAGATTTGCCGAAAGGAGGGCGAGGGAGGGCTTTGTATGTGTCACGGAAGTTAGAGTAACAATGATCCAGAATTTTAACAGCCCGTGTCGCGCATTTGATATGCTGATATAATTTAGGGAGCCTTGTTTTCAGATTAGCCTTGTTAAAATCCCCAGCTACAATAAATGCAGCCTCAGGATATGTGGTTTCCAGTTTACATAGAGTCCAATGAAGTTCTTTCAGGGCCGTCGAGGTGTCTGCTTGGTTGAGGATATTCACGACTGTGATGATAATCGAAGATAATTCTCTTGGTAGTTAATGCGGTCGGCATTTGATTGTAAGGAATTCTAGTGAATATCGTATTCTTCTGTGACCGTCTACGGAGCCTGACCAGAAGACCGCTCCATCTGTCCATTCTGTGGCGTTGTTTTGGGTCGCCTGCTGGGATCCGATCCATTGTCCTGGATCATATTAGAAGATTCATTACACTGTTTCAAATGGATGGAAGTCACACATGCATTGCAAACTGAGCACAGCAGACTTGGTGTGTGTGTGTGTGTGTGTGTGTGTGTGTGTGTGTGTGTGTGTGTGTGTGTGTGTGTGTGTGTGTGTGTGTGTGTGTGTGTGTGTGTGTGTGTGTGTGTGTGTGTGTGTGTGTGTGTGTGTGTGTGTGTGTGCGTGTATGTATGTGTGTGTGCATTTGTATTTGTGTCTACTATACATGGAAATAGTTAGGAGCACTCAACATATGGCAGCAGGTGTATGGGGGTGTTTGAGTGGGTGTGTGTGTACTGTGCGTGTGCATGTGTGTGCGTGTGTGTGTGTGCGTGTGTGTGTGAGTGTGAATGAGTGAGTGAGTGAGTGAGTGAGCAGATTGCAGAGAGTGCATAGTGCAGAGAGAGAAAGAAGCAGAGGGAGAGAGAGATGAAAGATGAGGAGTTTAGAGGCACCCAACACTTTGCACAGCAGATGCAACATTCTGTCTGGCACAATGATCTGTGGGGCTGCTCTATTTATATCTCCCTCTCTGTCACACCACAGCCAGTAGGTAAGTTGCTGAGAGAGAGAGAGAGAGAGAGAGAGAGAGAGAGAGAGAGAGAGAGAGAGAGAGAGAGAGAGAGAGAGAGAGAGAGAGAGAGAGAGAGAGAGAGAGAGAGAGAGAGAGAGAGAGAGAGAGAGAGAGAGAGAGAGAGAGAGAGAGAGAGAGAGAGAGAGAGAGAGAGAGAGAGAGAGAGAGAGAGAGAGAGAGAGAGAGAGAGAGAGAGAGAGAGCCAGCCAGCCAGCGAGCGTTGATATTCAAATTCAGGAAGATGTGGGGTTGGCTCACAAACTAAATCATAACAGTTTGGTTCAGAAACACAAGGTTAACTAAAGCTAAGATCACAGATAGGGTGGGGGGGGGGGGGTGACAAACAAAACCGGTGAAGCTTGGAGGGGTCCCAAGCTGGGAAAGGGTTCTCAGTCCATCTCAAACACAGCAAATACCTGCCTTGTCTCAGGGCTGGCAGGCTGACAACGCCCTTTGAGAGATAGAAGATTGACTGTAAGACAAGAGAGGAGTGACTGACTGTGGGAGTGAACAAGCAGAGTTGGAACATAAAGGGAGGGGTGAGCTGTGCCTTTTGGAGCCCCATATAGTAAGAATAACAGCCATCTTCCATTAGCTTTTTTCCTTCCACTTTAACAACTACAAGAGCTGGGAAGAAAAGAGGGAAAGGAAAGTCTAAATGGGTGTTGATAATGAGTTGGGGAGAGAAAAGCAGATAGGAGAGAGAGAGAGAGAGAGAGAGAGAGAGAAAGAGAGAGAGTGAGAGAAACAAATTGAGAGAGAGAAAGAAAGAGGTAAATGAGAGCGAGAAAGTGAAGTGAGAAAGTGATGGCACAGCAACAAATCCTTCAGTTCTCCTCTCACATGGAGAAAGACAATGTAGGAGATAATATTTTAAGACTCCCACCACCAGATACTACCAGATACTATAGGGATAAGTACGTAATAGAAAGTGGCAAGGCAGCAAGAAAGCATGGCGCCTTGACTTGGACTACTCTTCTTCTTATGTGGGTGGAACAAAAGCCTTATTACAAAAGCTCTTCGATTTAACAAGCTGTGCAGTGTGGAAAAAAAGTATTGTGGGAATTTTCTCCCTTCTCTCTTTCCATCTCTCTCTCTCTCTTTCTAGCTCTCTCTCCTCTCTCCTCTTTCTGTCATTCATCTCTGAAGCTGTGTCACAGTCTTAAAAGTCGGGCAACCGCTGCATGTTAAACACTTTCTGTTTGTAATCAATCAGCACAAATGTTACAAGAGCAGAACAGGGTTCATTACACCAGAGGCTCAGAGGAATGACACCAGTCTGCACATCCATCAACTTCACACACCACAGGACACTGCAATATAACACTCCCTACTCACCAGCAAGGGCACATGGGCGTGGGTGTCCTATAGCGTGGCAGGAAAAGTCATTCAAAACAAATGAAAATACCATTGGAGAGGGCGATTGTCTAAGAGCGGGTTGAATACCTTATGCAGGTGGAATATAAGAAACTGGAAATGCAATCGGTGAAATGTCACCTCTTCTGTCAATTTAAAATCGCTAAGTTCACATTTGAGAGAACTGCTAAACCCTGCCACCATCATTCTTTTGAGTACAAACCAATTTCAGTCTGAAATGTTTTCCCCGCGACATAGTGCAGCACCTTGTCCGTGCTTGACCATACCATGGTGAAACGTGTTGAGACGGGGGAGAAGAATAAGATGTTTGTGAACACTCCAGCTGTCAGACGCACAGAAAGAGAGAAAGAGAGAGAAAAAGAGATGAACAGAGAGAAACAGAGAGAGAGCGAAAGAGAGAAAAGAAACGGCCCCTATCACCTGCCCTCCCTTCTTTACCCATCCTCCCTCCTCCCCCTCCTCCCTAGTCTCTAGACATCAGCATTGCCTCCCACAATTTTTAAATGATCCGGCTTAAAGGTCTAGTTTTGGAGACCCCTATCACCTTTCCTCCTTCACCCCCCCCCCTCTTCTCTCTACACCCCTCACCCCACAGTGAATCATAAATCCATCTCCTCATTTGTCAAGATGCCTCTGCCTCTGAAGTTCAGGAATGTCTTTCCTGGATCTGAGACTCTGTGAGTTATGGGAACACCTGGAAGGGGGGAGAGAAATTGAGAAGAGGGAGAGAGGGAGGATGAGGGAGGGTTACGATCTACCCCCTCATCCTAACACCTAAATATGGCAGTTTGTTGACAGGGAAGGAGCCTGATGGATTGATTGTGCTAGCCATCTGTAACTAGTTTGGGAGATGAGCATTTGAACTCTAGAATGAGCATGGAAATAGGGCCCTGTCCGGCGGTAACATCAGAGACAGAGGGAGGAGAGGTTGATTGACGGGAAGGGCGTATTTTAGGGGAGTGGAGGTTATAAAAACAGAACATGGGTGAGGTCGTGCCCTGTCCTGGCTCTGTCGTGCCGGCACAGCAAGTCTGCATTCCTCAAGTCTGCACGCTCCAAAGTCATCCAGCCCACAGCAGCTTGCCAGGCTCAGTACACACCAGGCAGATGTGTTTGTGTTCGTGTGTGAGAGCAAGAGAGAGTGAAAGAGAGAGCATGACAATTACTGACAGAGGAAAAGAGATAGGTGTGTGCTATAGCAAATGCTTCTGTCTGTGCTTAGCTGTGCATTGTAGGATAGTGCCTGTGTACACTACACGACCTAAAGTATGTGGACACCTGCTCGTTGAACAACTAATTTCAAAATCATGGGCATTAATATGGAGTTGATCCCTCCTTCGCTGCCATAACAGCCTCCGCTTTTCTGGGAAGGCTTTCCACTAGATGTTGGACCATTGCTGCACTTGCTTCCATTCAGCCACAGGAGCATTAGTGAGCTTGTGCACTGATGTTGGGCTTTTAGGCCTGACTCGCAGTCTGCGTTCCAATTCATACCAAAGGTGTTCGATGGGGTTGGGGTCAAGGCTTTGTGCATGCCAGTTAAGTTCCTCCACACCGATCTCGACAAGCCATTTCTGTACGGACCTTGCTTTGTGCATGAGGGATTTGTCATGCTGAAACAGTAAAGGGCCTTCCCAAAACTGTTGCAATGAAGTTGGAACCTGTCACGTTCTGACCTTTATTCCCTTTGTTTTGTCTTTATTTAGTATGGTCAGGGCGTGAGTTGGGGTGGGCAGTCTATGTGTGTTTTTCTATGTTTTTCTATTTCTATGTTTGGCCTGATATGGTTCTCAATCAGAGGCAGCTGTTTATCGTTGTCCCTGATTGAGAACCATATTTAGGTAGCCTGGGTTTCACTGTTGGTTGGTGGGTGTTTGTTTCCGTGCCAATGTTTGTCACCACACGGGACTGTTTCGGTTTGGTTTTCATTCATGTTCACATTTATTGTTTTGTATTTCTTAGTGTTCAGTTTATGGTTTATAATAAACGATATGGACACTTCGCACGCTGCGTTTTGGTCTGATCCCTGCTACACCTCCTCTTCAGAAGAAGAGGAGGAAATCTGCCGTTACAGAACCACAGAATCGTCAAGAATGTCATTGTATGCGGTAGCATTAAGATTTCCCTGCACTGGAATTAAGGGGCCTAGCCAGAACCATGTAAAACAGTCCCAGACTATTATTCCTCCTCCACCAAACTGTACAGTTGTAACTATGCATTCAGGCAGGTAGCGTTCTCCTGGCATCAGTGAAACCTAGAATCATCCGTCAGACTGCCAAATGGTGAAGTGTGAGTCATTACTCCAGAGAACACGTTTACACTGCTCCAGAGTCCAATGGCTGCGAGCTTTACACCACTCCAGCTGATGCTCGGCTTTGCGAATGGTGATCTTAGGCTTGTGTGCAGCTGCTCTGCAATGGAAACCTATTTCATGACGCTCCCGACGACCAGTTTGTGTGCTGACGTTGCTTCCAGAGGCAGTTTGGAACTCGGTAGTGAGTGTTGTAACTGAGGACTTACGGTTTTTACACGCTACGTGCTTCTCCATGTTGAAAGTCACTGAGCTCTTCAGTAAGGCTATTCTACTGCCAGTATTTGTCTAGTGAGACTGCATGGATGTGGGCTCAATTTTATGCACCTGTAAGCAACGGGTGTATCTGAAATAGCAGAATCCACTCATTTGAAGTGGTGTCTACATACTTTTGTATAGTGTGTATGTGTGCTATACCGTATCACACTGAATGGTGCTGGAGGGAATGGCACTCGTTTTATGGGCTGCTGACCAATTGTGCTATTTTGTGTATTTTTAACACCGATCTTAACTTTCTTTGTACATGTTTCCGCTATCGTTTCATATGACCAAAAATATCTTCTTTCTGGATATCAGAACAGGTATCACTAACCTTGCTTTGGACTAGGATTTCTACTTCAATGAGTCAGAGGTGAAGGACATATTGATTAATAAACTGGGCGAACTCCATTCGAGAAAATCCTATCTATGGACATTAAGAACTGTGATATACTGTGCTTCTCAGAGTCATAGCTGAACAATTACATGGATAATATACTGTACACCGAGCTGGTTTTTCTATATATTGGTTGAACAGAACAGCAGAGTTCGGTAAGATTGTGGGGGAGGGGGTGTTGTGTCTCTTTTATTAACAACAGCTGGTGCACTCCAATATTAAGGAAGTCTCGAGGTTCTGCTCGCTTTGAGTTAAAATACCTCATGAAAGCTGTAGAGCATTTTTCTTAGCTGTCTATTTACCACCACAACCAATGCTGGCACTAAGACAAATTACAAAGGGAAACCCATCCAAGAACTGCCCAGTGACACAAGCCTACCAGACGAGCTAAATGCCTTCTATGCTCACTTCGAAGCAAGCAACACTGAACCATGCGTGAGAGCAAAAGCTGTTCCAGATGACGGTATTGTCACAGTCTTCGTAAAAATCCTTTTAAACAAGATAACATTAACAAGGCCGCAGGCCAGACTGATTACCAGGATGCGTACTCAGAGAATGTGCTGACCAGCTAGCAAGGGTCTTCACTGACATTTTCAACCTCTCTGTAACGGCGTTCTTCTGTTGAAGGAGGAGCGGACCAAAATGCAGCGTGGTGGTTACTCAAGTTTATTGATGAAAATAGACTAGACATTAAATGTACAAAAACAATAGACGGAAACGTGAAAAAACTATACGACCTATCTGGTGAATATAAACACAGAGACAGGAACAATCACCCACGAAACACTCAAAGAATATGGCTACCTAAATATGGTTCCCAATCAGAGACAACGATAATCACCTGACTCTGATTGAGAACCGCCTCAGGCAGCCTTAGACTATGCTAGACACCCCACAAAACCCCAAGACAAAAATACACCACAATAACCGATGTCACACCCTGGCCTGACCAAATAAATGAAGATAATCATAATATATTTCGACCAGGGCGTGACAGAACCCCCCCCTAAGGTGCGGACTCCCGGACGCACATCAAAACAATAGGGAGGGTCCGGGTGGGCGTATGTCCATGGTGGCGGCACCGGCGCGGGACGTGGACCCCACTCTATAAATGTCTTAGTCCCCCCTCCTCGCGTCCTAGGATAGTCCACCCTCGCCGCCGACCATGGCCTAGTAGTCCTCACCCAGAATCCCACTGGACTGAGGGTCAGCTCGGAACAGAGGGTCAGCTCGGGACTGAGGGTCAGCTCGGGACTGAGGGTCAGCTCGGTACTGAGGGGCAGCTCGGGACTGAGGGGCAGCTCGGGACTGAGGGGCAGCTCCTCACTGAGGGGAAGCTCGGGACTGAGAGGAAGCCCAGCACTGAGAGTAAACCCAGCACTGAGAGAAAGCTCAGCCAGGTAGTTGGATCCGGCAGATCCTGGCTGGCTGGTGGTTCTGGCAGATCCTGGCTGACTGGCGGATCTGGAAGAGTCTGGTTGACTGGCAGATCTGGAAGAGTCTGGTTGACTGGCAGATCTGGAAGAGTCTGGTTGACTGGCAGATCTGGAAGAGTCTGGTTGACTGGCAGATCTGGAAGAGTCTGGTTGACTGGCAGATCTGGAAGAGTCTGGCTGACTGGTGGATCCTGGCAGACTGACGGATCTGGCTGCTCCATGCTGACTGGCGGCTCTGGCTGCTCCATGTAGACTGACAGCTCTGGCGGCCTTTTGCAGACTGGCAGCTCCTTGCAGACTGGCAGCTCCTTGCAGACTGGCAGCTCTGGCTGCTCCTTGCAGACTGACAGCTCCTTGCAGACTTGCAGCTCCTTGCAGACTGGCAGCTCCTTGCAGACTGGCAGCTCCATGCAGACTGGCAGCTCCGGATGCTCCATGCAGACTGACATCTCTGGCTGTTCCATGAAGACTGACAGCTCTGGCTGCTCCATGCAGACTGACAGCTCTGGCTGCTCCATGCAGACTGACAGCTCGGGCTGCGCTAGACAGGCAGGAGACTCCATCAGCGCAGGAGAGGAGGAAGGCTCTGGCTGCGCTAAACAGACAGGAGACTCCAGCAGCGCTGTAGAGGAGGAAGGCTCTGGCTGCGCTGAACAGGCGGGAGGCTCCAGCAGCGCTGTAGAGGAGGAAGGCTCCAGCTGCGCTGAAAAGGCGGGAGACTCCAGCAGCGCAGGAGAGGAGAAAGGCTCCGGCAGCGTTGAACAGGCGGGAGGCTCCGGCAGCGCAGGAGAGGAGGAAGGCTCGGGCTGCGCTGAACAGGCGGGAGGCTCCGGCAGCGCAGGAGAGGAGGAAGGCTCGGGCAGCGCTGAACAGGCGGGAGGCTCCGGCAGCGCAGGAGAGGAGAAAGGCTCCGGCAGCGCTGGAGAGGCGAGGCGCACTGTAGGCCTGTTGCGTGGTGCTGGCACTGGTGGTACTGGGCCGAGGACACGCACAGGAAGCCTGGTGCGGGGAGCTGCCACCGGAGGACTGGTGTGTGGAGGTGGCACTGGATAGACCGGACCGTGCAGGCGCACTGGAGCTCTCGAGCACCGAGCCTGCCCAACCTTACCTGGCTCGATGCCCATTCTAGCCCGGCCAATACGAGGAGCTGGTATGTACCGCACCGGGCTATGCACCCGCACTGGAGACACAGTGCGCTCCACAGCAAAACACGATGCCTGCCCGGTCTCATTAGCCCCCCGGTAAGCACAGGAAGTTTGCGCAGGTCTCCTACCTGGCGTAGCCATACTCCCTGTGAGCCGTCCCCCAATAAATGTTTGGGGCTGACTCCCGGGCTTCCTAGCCAACTGTGTTCCCTCGTATCGCCGGCTCCTCTCTCTGGCTGCCTCTGCTCTCCTAAGTGCCTCCACCTGTTCCCATGGGAGGCGATCTCTTCCAGCCAGTATCTCCTCCCAAGTGTAACAACCTTTGCCATCCAAAACGTCTTCCCATGTCCATTCCTCCTTTCGCTGCACCTGCCTGTTACCACGCCACTTGGTCCTGTTGTGGTGGGTGATTCTGTAACGGTGTTCTTCTGTTGAAGGAGGAGCGGACCAAAATGCAGCGTGGTGGTTACTCATGTTTATTGATGAAAATAGACTAGACATGAAATAACTGAAATGTACAAAAACAACATACGGAAACGTGAAAAAACTATACAGCCTATCTGGTGAATATAAACACAGAGACAGGAACAATCACCCACGAAACACTCAAAGAATATGGCTACCTAAATATGGTTCCCAATCAGAGACAACGATAATCACCTGACTCTGATTGAGAACCGCCTCAGGCAGCCTTAGACTATGCTAGACACCCCACAAAACCCCAAGACAAAAATACACCACAATAACCGATGTCACACCCTGGCCTGACCAAATAAATGAAGATAAACATAATATATTTCGACCAGGGTGTGACACTCTCCCTGACCCAGTCTGTAATACTTAGATATTCCAAGCAGTCCACCATAGTCCCTGTGCCCAAGAACGCCAAGATAACCTGCCTAATTGACTATTGCCCCGTAGCACTCACATCTGTAGCCATGAAATACTTTGAAAGGCTGGTCATGGCTCACTTCAACACCATCATCCCAGAAACCCTGGACCCACTCCAATTCGCATACTGCCGCAAAAGATCTACAGAAGAAGCAATCTCTATATGCACTCTACACTTCCCTTTCCCACCTGGTCAAAAGCAATACCTACAGATTGTGAGAATGCTGATCATTCAGTACACATCAGCTTTCAACACCATAGTACCCTCCAAGCTCATCATTAAGCTAAGAAACCTGGGACTGATCACCTTCCTCTGCAACTGGATCCTGGTCTTCCTGATGCACCGCCCCAGTTGATGAGGGTAGAAAACAACACATTCACCATGCTGACCCTCAACACAGGGGCATCTCATGGATATATGCTCAGTCCCCTACTGTACTCCCTGTTCACATGACTCCAAAACCATCATTAAGTTTTACGATGACACGACGGTGGTAGGCTTGATCACCGGCGACAATGAGACAGCCTATAGGGAGGAGATCAGGAACCTGGCAGTGTGATGCCAGGACCACAACCTCTCCCTCAATGTGGGCAAGACAAATAAGCTTATTGTGGACTACAGGAAATGGAGGGCTGAACACGCCCCCATTCACATCGAGTGGGCTGTTGTGGAGTGGGTGTCCAAATCTTGGTGTTCACAGTCGTGAAGAGGTTACGACAACACCACTTCCCCGTCTGGAGGCTGAAGAGATTTGTCAAAGGCCCTCAGATTCTCAAAACGTTCTGCAGCTGCACCACTGAGAGCATCTTGATTGGCTGCATCACTGCTCGGTATTGCAATTGCTCATCTTTTGACCACAAGGTGCTACAGAGCGTAGTGTGTACAGTCCAGTACATGACTGGGGCCGACTCCCTGCCATCCAGGACTTCTATACCAAGCGGTGTCAAAGGAAGGCCCTACAAATTGTTAAAAACTCCAGCCACAGATGGCATAGACTGTTCTCTCTGCTATCGCACGCCAAGCGGTACCGAAGCGCCAGGTCTGGGAACTAAATTCACCTGAACAGCTTCTACCCCCAAGCCATACAACTGCTGAACAGTGAATCAAATAGTTACTTCGACTATTTACTGCTTTATTAAATCTTTTTTTTTTTTTATTGTTTTGCACTGACTCCCTTGCCCTGGCTCTATGCACACTCACTCGACTCTAGCCACAAACTCAGACATACTACACTGACATGCCAACACACACACACAAGCTGTTCAGGTGAATTTATGTCCCAGATCTGGTGCTCCGGCTACTCTGTTTATTATACAGTGCATTTGGATTCAGACCCCTTTACTTTTTCCACATTTTGATACGTTACAGCGTTATTGTAAAATGGATTAAATTGTTGTTTTTTCTCATTAATCTAAACACATTACCCCATAATGACAAAGCAAGAACAGGTTTTCCATATTTTTTCTAATTTATAAATAAAAGAAAAATGAAATATTACATATACATAAGTATTCAGACCCTTTACTCAGTACTTTGTTGAAGCACCTTTGGCAACGATTACAGCCTCGAGTGTTCTTGTGTATGGCATCTCAAGCTTGGCACACCTGTATTTGGGGAGATTCTCCCATTCTTCTCTGCAGATCCTTTGAAGCTCTATCAGGTTGGATGGGGAGTGTCGTTGCACAGCTCTTTCCAGGTCTCTCCAGAGATGTTCGATCAGGTTCAACACCGGGTTCTGGCTGGGCCATTAAAGGACTTTCAGAGTCTTGTGCCAAAGCAATTCCTGCATTGTCTTGGCCTTGTGCTTAGGATCCTTTTCCTGTTGGAACCATCAACCCAGTCTGAAGTCTAAGTGCCCTGAAGCAGAATTTTTGTACCTTTTTTTGTAATTTTGTAGTTTTTGTTTTTGTACCTTTTTTGTACATTCATCTTTGAAATGCAAGAGAAAGGCCATAATGTATTATTCCAGCCCAGGTGCAATTTTGATTTTGTCCACTAGATGGCAGCAGTGTATGTGCAATGTTTCAGAATGATCCAAAGAACAATTGCAAATCTGTTCAAAATGTTGTATCAAGACTGCCCAAATGTGCCTAACTGGTTTATTAATACATTTTCAAATTCATAATTGTGCTCTCTCCTGAAACAATAGCATGGTATTACTTAATGTAATAGCTAATGTAAATTGGACAGTGCAGTTAGATTACCAAGAATTTAAGCTTTCTGCCCATATCAGATATGTCTATGTCTTGGGATTTTGTTTTGTTACTTACAACCTCATGCTAATCACATGAGCCTACGTTAGCCTAACCGTCCCTTGGGGGGACACCAATCATGTAGAGATGATGTAATCTTTCCCTCGATCCTGACTAGTCCCCCATTCCCTGCCGCTGAAAAACTTCCCCACAGCATGAAGCTGCCACCGCCTTAGGGATGGTGCCAGGTTTTCTCCAGACGAGATGGCATTCAGGCCAAAGAGTTCAATCTTCGTTTCATCAGACCAGAGAAACTTGTTTCTCATAGTCTGAGAGTCATTAGGTGCCTTTTGGCAAACTTTAAGCGTGATGTCATGTGCCTTTTACTGAGCGGGGGCTTACGTCGGCACTCTACCATATAGGCCTTATTTGTGGAGTGCTGCAGAGATGGTTGTCCTTCTGGAAGGTTCACCCAACTCCACAGAGGAACTCTGGAGCTCTGTCAGAGTGACCATCATGTTCCTGGTCAATTCCTGACCAAGTGTAACGTGTGTGCTGAGAGTTTGGAAGCAAGTTTAGGGAGAGAGTGTTTTAATAAATAATATGAACACAAAACATAAACGCACTGACATGAAAACAGAGTCAATAACACGTGAGGAAAGAATCAAGGTGAGTGACAGAGATGGGGAAGATAATCAAGGTGGTGATGGAGTCCAGGTGAGTGTCATGAGGCGCAGGTGCGCAAGACGATGGTGACAGGTGTGCGGGATAATCAGCAGCCTGATGACCTAGAGGCCGGAGAGAGAGTATACGTGACAGTACACCCTCCCCGACGTGCGGCCCAGGCCACTGGACGCCGTCAAAGGGGACAAACCCGGGGATCAGGAGCGGACCGGTCACCCCTGCTGTCACGCCAGGTTTTCTCGCACGTGACACCAAGGCTCTTCTCCCCCGATTGCTCAGCTCTAGGAAGAGTCTTGTTGGTTCCAAACTTCTTCCATTTAATAATGATTTAGGCCACTGTGATGTTGGGGACCTTAAATGCTGAAGACATTTTTTGGTACCCTTCCCCAGATCTGTGCCTCGACACAATGCTGTCTCGGAGCTCTACAGACAATTCCATGGACCTCATGGCTTGGTTTTTGCACTTTCAACAGTAGGACCTTATATAGAAAGGCGTGTGCCTTTCCAAATCATGTCCAATCAATTGAATTTACTACAGGTGGACTCCAATCAAGTTTAAGAAACATCAAGCATAATCAATGGAAACAGGAGGCACCTGAGCTCAATTTCGTCTCATTGCAAAGGGTCTGAAAGTCTCATTGCAAAGGGTCTGAATGTTTATGCAGGTAAGGTATTTCTGTGAGATAAAAAAACAAAAACAAAACAACTGTTTACACTTTGTCATTATGGGGTATTGTGTGTAGATTGATGAGGAAAATGTTTTATTAAATCCCTTTTAGAATAAGACTGTAACGTAAAAAAATGTGGAAATAGTCAAGGGGTCTGAATAATTTCTGAATGCACCATATCCTGATTCCTGAGTCACTTTTACCCCTACCCACATGTACATACTTTATTACCTTAATTACCTGAACTAGCTGGTACTGGTTCTCCTTGTATATAGGCTAGTTATTGCTTTTATTGTGTTACTATTACATTTTTATTCAGCAAATATTTGTTGTATTTTTTTAAAACTCTGCCTTGTTGGGAATGGACTCGTAAGTAAGCATTTCACTGTAAAGGCTTACTGTAAAGCATTTCACTGTAAAGGCTGCACTTGTATTCGGCACGTGACTAATAACATTTATTTGATTATGGGTCGATTTGTACTGTAGAGTCTGGAGTGAAGCCATGAGGATGTCAGAGCCACTGAGCTCCGTTGCTCTGCAGAGCTGCTAAGACAGGAGAGTGGAGTGGACATAAATCAATGTGTGAATGGATAAATCACATTTACGGCTGTATTTGTCCTTGCAGGGGTTATCTGATTTCCTTCTCCCTGTATTCCACTGCCTAACCATATACCATATCCTTTCATTTTACATTTACATTTTTGTTATTTAGCAAATACTCTTATCCAGAGCGACTTAAAGTTAGTGCATTCATCTTAAGACGTATGGTTTCAGATGTTTTCGGAAGATGGGCAAGGTCTCTGCTGTCCTAGCTTCAGGGGGAACCTGGTTCCACCATTGGGGTGCCAAGACAGGAAGGGCTTGGACTGGGCTGAGCAGAAGCTTTAGGGTGGGAGGGCCAAGAGTCCAAATGTGGCAGAATGGGGCACTCGGGTTGGGGTTTGAGCATAGCCTGAAGGTAGGGAAGGGCAGTTCCTCTTGCTGCTCCGTAAGCAAGTACCATGGTCTTGTAGTGGATGCGAACTTTGACTGGAAGCCAGTGGAGTGTGCATTCAGAGTGGGGTGGGAGAACTTGGGAAGGTTGAACACCAGGTGTGCTGCAGTGTTCTGGATAAGTTGATGGTACAGAGAGTTGCAATAGTCAAGACTGGGGACGACAAGTGTCTGGATTAGGACCTGTGCCGCTTCCTGTGTAAGGGAGGGTCACACTCTACAAATGTTATAGATGTTATAGAGCATGAACCTGCAGTAACAAGTCCCTGTTTTGATGCTTGCAGACAGGGACAGGGTGTTGTCCAGGGTCACACCAAGGTTATTTTTTAAATGTATTCTTCATTTAACTAGGCAAGTCAGTTTAAGAACAAATTCTTATTTACAATGACAGTCTACCAGGGAACAGTGGGTTATCTGCCTTGTTTAGGGGCATAACAACAGCTTTTTACCTTGTCAGCTCAGGGATTCGATCCAGCAACCTTTCAGTTACTGGCCCAATGCTCTAACCACTAGGCTACCTGTCACCCCTTTTTTGCACTCTGGGAGGGGGACACAGTGGAGTTGTTAACTATGATGGAGAGGTCTTGGAGGGGCAGGCCTTCCCCGGAAGGAAGAGCAGCACCATCTTGTAAAGGTTGATCTTGATGTGTTGGGCGCACATCCAAGCTGAGATATCTGCCAGGCACGCAGGCATGCGTCCCGCCACGTGGGTGCCACCTGATGAAATAACATAAATACTGTCATTAAAATAATTGTCTCCTATAGCCAATCTCCAGGTCAAATATTCTCACCGCCAGTGCACCGTTAAATCTATTTTTTCTTTCCGATAGAAAGAGGAGAAAATTTGAAAATTGAAGCAGAAAAAAGTGAAAAAATGAAATTAAACCAAATTAGGTAAAATGGAGGAAATTGATCCCTCTAGCAGAGAATGCAAGTACCATCGCACACGTAGAGAGAGAGAGAGTGAGTGGTGAGACAGATTTAGATTCATTTTCATGCTAGCCTGCATGATTAGTCCCCCCAATCAATAGCTCCACAGAGGATCTATCACTGGCAATATTTACACAGGTCAAACTAGCATGGGAAATTTGTATGAGGAGATGGGGAAGATAAAGGAGAGAGAGAGGTGGGGGAGGATGGGGTAGAGTCAGTGAGTGAGTGACAAAGGGGGAAGAGAGAGAAAACGAAAGAGTGAATGAGAGGAAAAAGAGGGAGGGAGAGAGAGAGATGGAGAAAATGAGCAGGAGTGACAGAGCCTACACATTTCCCTTTCTTTAACAGTTTTTGTTGAAGTGTGGGAGTTATGTGGAATGTACACTCAAGCTACAAATGCATCTTTCTACAGGAAATGGCCGATACTTCCCATTCTGTGTTTGGTTAATGTGAGAGTGTTCTCAGTAGATAGGACATTGAGCTGAGCCCTGTAATTGTTTCAGACAGTGGCCGAATTCCCATACAAGCGTAACCAATACTTAAATTGCATACTATGTACTCATCATCGCATACTATGTTGCACGTACCATTTAGTAAAAAGTATGCAGGATGCCACGGCCGCAACGTATAAGCAGATCCTGACTGGTCGAGTAGGTGGGGCAGGGCCGACTTTACAAATTCAGAACCGATGAAAAGCTGAAAAGCTAACGTCTCTGTCCCGAAGCAAGCACCAGTTTACAATTGGCTCATTCATTCCCCTCCTCTCCCCTGTAACTATTCCCCAGGTCATTGCTGCAAATGAGAACGTGTTCTCAGTCAACTTACCTGGTAAAGTAACAGATAAATAAAAAAAAAGTTAGCCTGGAGCTAGCCTCGAGCTAGGCCCATCTTCCTGCTAGCCAGAGAGATCCATCAAGCAATTCCTGGGCTTAAATTACCTCTTTTGCCAATTGGCCTGGACCCTTTCCTGCTGACACGGAGCCCCTCCGATCCATCACGACTGTAACCGTCCGAGGGGGATTCAACAGGCACTCCCATTGCAAAGTCCCCCTGAGGCCCATCTGCTAGCCTGCTAGCCCCGGGCCTACTAGCTGTCTGAATTGCCATGCCTCCAGCTCACCTAGATACTCACTGGACCGTATGATCACTCGGCTACACATGCCTCTCCCTAATGTCAATATGCCTTGTCCATTACAGTCCTGGTTAGTAATGTTTGCCATATTTCCCTGTTGAGCCTCCAGCCCAGCTCAATATGCCTTAGCTAACCCTTTTGTTCCACCCAGCACACATGCGGTGACCACACCTGGCTTAAATGGTGCTTCTGAAGACAAAACCTCTCTCATCATCACTCAATGCCTAGGTATACCTCCAATGTATTCATATCCTACCATACCCTTGTCTGTACATTATGTCTTGATTCTATTTTTCTGCTCAGAAACCTGCTCCTTTTAATTTCTGTTCCGAACGCTATAGACAACCAGTTCTGATAGTCTTTAGCCGTACTCTTATCCTACTCCTCCTCTGTTCCTCTGTTGATGTAGAGGTTAACCCAGGCCCTGCAGCCCCCAGCATCACTCCCATTCTCCAGGCACTCTCATTTGTTGACTTCTGTAACCGTAAAGGCATTGGTTTCATGCATGTTAACTTTAGAAGCCCCCTCCCTAAGTGTGTTTTATTCACTGCTTTAGCACACTCCGCCAACCCGGATTTCCTAGCGGTGTCTGAATCCTGGCTTAGGAAGGACACCAAAAATCCTGAAATTTCCATCTCTAACTATAACATTTTCCAACAAGAAAAAACTGCCATGGGGGGGGGAGTTGCAATCTACTACAGATATAGCCTGCAGAGTTCTATCATACTATCCAGGTCTGTGCCCAAACAATTTGAGCTTCTGCTTTTAAAAATTCACCTTTCCAGAAGCCAGTCTCTCACCGTTGCCGCTTGTTATAGACACCCTTCAGCCCCCGGCTGTGCCCTGGAAACCATATGTGAATTGATTGCCCCTCATCTATCTTCAGAGTTCGTACTGTTAGGTGACCTAAACTGGGACATCCTTAACACCCCGGTCGTCCTACAATCTAAGCTAGATGCCCTCAATCTCACACAAATGATCAAGCATCCTACCAGGTACAACCCTAAATCCATAACCATGGGCACCCTCTGAGATATCATCTTGACCAACTTACCCTATAAATACACCTCTGCTGTCTTCAAACAGGATCTCAGCGATCACTGCCTCATTGCTTGCGTGCGTAATGGGTCCGTGGTCAAACGACCACCCCTCATCACTGTCAAATCCTCCCTGTAACACTTCTGCGAGCACACCTTTCTAATCGACCTGGCCCGGGTATCCTGGAAGGATATTGACCTCATCCCACCAGTAAAGGATGCCTGGTAGCACTTCAAAGTGCTTTCCTCTCCATCTTAAATAAGCATGCACATTCAAAAAATGTAGAACTAAGAACAGATATAGCCCTTGGTTTACCCCAGACTTGACTGCCCTAGACCAGCACAAAAACACATTGTGGCGTTCTGCATTAGCATCGAATAGCCCCAGCGAAGTCAGGGAAGTCAGGAACCAATATACTCAGTCAGTTAGGAAACCTAAGGCAAGCATTTTCAATCAGAAATGTGCTTCCTGTAGCACTAATTCCCCCCAAAATTGGGACACTGTAAAGTCCATGGAGAATAAGAGCACCTCCTCCCAGCTGCCCACTACACTGAGGACAGGAAACACTGTCACCACCGATACATCTACGACAATCGAAAATGTCAAAAAAGCATTGTTCTACAGCTGGCCATGCTTTCCAACTGGCTACCCCTACATCTTATCATCTTAGCCAACATCTTAGCACCCCCTGCAGCAACCCCCCCGCTTCTCCTTCACCCAAATCCAGACAGCTGATGTTCTGATCAGCTGGGCTAGACAATCTGGCCCTGTCTTCTTAATAATTTATTTAATTTCACTTTATTTAGCCAGGTAGGCCAGTTGAGAACAGGTTCTCATTTACAACTGTGACTCGGCCAAGATAAAGCAAAGCAGAGCGACAAAAGCAACAACACAGTAGAGATACTGGGGTGCAAAAGAGCAAGAGGGTAAGTAATAATATGGGGATGAGGTAGCTGGGTCTGCTATTTACAGATTGGCTGTGTACAGGTACAGCGATTGGTAAACTGATCTGACAGCTGATGCTTAAAGTTAGAGAGGGAAATATAAGACCCCAGCTTCAGAGATTTTTGCAATTCGTTCCAGTCATTGGCACCAGAGAGCTGGAAGGTAAGGCGGCCAAAGGAAGTGTTGGCTTTGGGGATGACCAGTGCAATATACCTGCTGGAGCGCGTGCTACTGGTGGGTGTTGCTATGGTGACCAGTGAGCTGAGATAAGGAAGGGATTTACCTAGCAAAGACTTATAGATGACCTGGACCCAGTGGGTTTGGCGACAGATATGTAGTGAGGGCCAGCTAACGAGAGCATACAGGTCGCAGTGATGGGTTGTATATGGGGCTTTGGTGACAAAACGGATGGCACTGTGATAGACTACATCTCGTTTGCTGAGTAGAGTCTTGGGGGCTATTTTGTAAATGACATCGCCGAAGTCAAGGATCGGTAGGAGAGTCAGTTTAATGAGGGTAGCATGATTGAAGGAGCATGAGTGAAGGAGGCTTTGTTGCGAAAAAGGAACCAAATCTAGATTTAATTTTGGATTGGAGATGCTTAATGTGAGCCTGGAAGGAGAATTTACAGTCTAACGAGATAGCTAGGTATTTGTAGTTGTCCACATTTTCTAAGTCAGAACCGTCCAGTGTAGTGATGGTAGTCGGGCGGGCGGGTGCGGCCAGTGATCGGTTGAAAAGCATGCATTTAGTTTTACTAGCATTTAAGAGCAGTTGGAGGCCATGGAAGGAGTATTGTATGGCATTGAAACTCAGCTGGAAGTTTGTTAACCTCTTGCCACGAGCAATCCTGTAGCTTAGCCTTTTGTTATCAACACTGTCATCTCAGATTTTCAAAATATGCGTTACAGCCAACGCAAGAAAAGCATTTGTGTAAGTTTATCATGACATAATGCTATGCTAGGCTCTGCTGGCAGCAGGCAACATTTTCACGAAAATAAGAAAAGCAACCAAATTAAATAATTTACCTTTGAAGAACTTCAGATGCTTTCACTCAGGAGACTCCCAGTTAGATAGCAAATGTTATTTTTTTCCAAAAAGATTATTTTTGTAGGCGAAATAGCTCCCGTTTCTTCATCATGCTTGGCTGAGAAATCGACCGGAAAATGCTACAACTATAACGCCAAACTTTTTTCAAAATTTGCTCCATAATATCGACAGAAACACGACAAACGTTATTTAGGATCCATCCTCAAGGTGTTTTTAACATATATATTTCATAATATATCCGTCGAGGCAATTGGTTTCTCCTAGGAAGCGATTGGAAAAATTGCTACCTCAGTATTTTACGCAAGATTTTCTGCGGGAGACATCATGTGACCACATGCTATATATGGTCCCTTAAAGCCCTTCTTCAATGGAAATGCCTAAAAAGACATCACAATGCGATAGACACCTTGGGGAATACGTGGAAAACGTAAGCTCATTCGTAGCTCATTCACAGCCATATAAGGAGTCATTGGCAAAAAATGCGGCACTTCCTGGTTGGATTTTTATCTGGGTTTCGCCTGTAACATCAGTTCTGTGGCATCACAAACAATATCTTTGCAGTTTTGGAAAAGTCAGAGTGTTTTCTTTCCAAAGCTGTCAATTATATGCATAGTCGAGCATCTTTTCGTGACAAAATATCTTGTTTAAAACGGGAATGTTTTTCATCAAGAAATGTAATAGCGCCACCTAGTCGCAAGAAGTTAACACAGTGTCCAAAGAAGGGACAGAGGTATACAGAATGGTCTCGTCTGCGTAGAGGTGGATGAGAGAATCACCAGCAGCAAGAGCGACATCATTGATATATACAGAGAAAAGAGTCAGCCCGAGAATTGAACCCTGTGTCACCCCCATAGAGACTGCCAGAGGTCCGGACAACAGGCCCTTTGATTTGACACACTGAACTCTATCAGACAAGTAGTTGGTGAACCAGGTGAGGCAATCATTTGAGAAACCAAGGCTGTTGAGTCTGCCGATAAGAATGTGGTGATTGACAGAGTCGAAATCCTTGGCCAGGTCGATGAAGACGGCTGCACAGTACTGTCTTTTATTGATGGCGGTTATGATATCATTTAGGACCTTGAGCGTGGCTGAGGTGCACCCATAACCAGCTCGCAAACCAGATTGCATAGCGGAGGTACGGTGGGATTCGAAATGGTCAGTGATATGTTTATTAACTTGGCTTTCAAAGTCTTTAGAAAGGCAGTGCAGGATGGACATAGGTCTATAACCGTTTGGGTCTAGAGTGTCTTCCCCTTTGAAGAGGGGGATGACCGCGGCAGCTTTCCAATCTTTGGGGATCTCAGGTGATACGAAAGAGAGGTTGAACAGGCTAGTAATAGGGGTAGCAACAATTGCGGCTGATCATTTTAGAAGAGAGGGTCCAGATTGTCTAGCCCAGCTGATTTGTACGGGTCCAGATTTTGCAGCTCTTTCAGAACATCAGCTATCTGGATTTGGGTGAAGGAGAAGCGGGAGGGGGCTTGGGCAAGTTGCAGCGGGGGTGCAAAGGCAAAGAGAACAAGAAAAACTTTTCAATGAGAATACAGAAATCCACCCTGGGTAAAAAAAAGAAAGAAAAAAAACACATTTTCAAAGATGATCCAATACTCGTGATCATTTTATAGATAACAAATCTACTTAGCCTACATTTGAACACCACTGCAGAAGCTTCACTATTCTGCATCTTCCCAATTAAGTAGCCTAGTTTAGTTGCTTGGCTACTTGAAGAGAACTAGAGAGCAGCCCATCTTTTCCAATGCATTGTGGAAAAGTTTGTATCAAATTCTACTACATGAAGAGCTGAAAAGAGTATAACATCCTGGTATTTAAACTCTACAGAATTTTTGAAAATTTATATACTATAAAACATTACATTTTCGCATTCTGAGAACGCGTCATGAGCGATTACGTTGTTTCCTGCTATAGGTTGATTTCAGTAACGCATCCCCATATATAACTAAGCAATCAAACAATCAATCAATATATAGCCCTTTTTACACCAGCAGCTGTCACAAAGTGCTTATACAGAAACTCAGCCTAAAACCCCAAAAAGCAAGCAATGCAGATGTAGAAGCACGTTGTCAAAGCCAAAATGAATATGACATTCGGGCATTTAAAATACATTGCGTGCACAATTATTAGGCAAGTGAGTATTCTGATCTTATCATTATTTCTATGTACATTTTCCAACTCCAAACCATATAAACTTCAATGCTAATTGGATTTAATCATTTTCAGGTGATATTTATTTGTGTAATGAGGGAGGGTGTGGTAAAAGTGAATAACACCTTATATCAAGCTGTGCATAATTATTAGGCAGCTTCATTACCTCAGGTAAAATTGGCCAAAAAAGAGATTTAACTGACTCTGAAAAGTCCCAAATTTTAAAATGCCTTCCTGATGGATGCAACACTCTTGGAATACCTAAACTCTTGTGCAGTGACAACCGGACAGTCAAACGTTTTTGTTGCGAATAGTCAACTGGGGCGCAAAAAACGCACAGAGAAGAAGGTGCAAATTAACTGGAAAAGACTTGAGAAGAATTAAATGTCAAGCTACCAGGAACCCATTATCTCCCAGGGCCACCATGTTCCAGAACTGCAACCTACCTGGAGTGTTCAGAAGTACAAGGTGTCAAGTACTCAGAGACATGGCCAAGGTCAAGAAGGCTGAAACATGACCACCACTGAATAAGAGCGTCAAGAGTCAAGATTGGGCAAAGAAATACCTGAAGACAGATGAAATTATTGACTATTGATGGACCAGATGGATGGGCCGGGCCAGTGGCTGGATCAGTAATGGACAAAGGGCACCACTTCGAGTCAGGCAACAGCAAGGTGGAGGAGGGGTGCTGTTATGGGCTGCTATCAAGGCTAGGTGTGCCACTAGTGACCCACCTCGACAACATCCGGTGAAATTTCAGAGCGCAAAATTCAAAATACAAAATCGTAATATTAAAAATTCATGAAAATACAAGTGCCTTACATCGTTTAAAAGCTTAACTTCTTGTTAATCCAACAGCTTTGTCAGATTTCAAAAAGGATTTACTGGCGAAAGCATACCTTGTGATTATCTGAGGACAGCGCCCCGCAATACAAAATCATTAACAACATTTTCCACACCAGCAGAGGTGTCACAAAAGTCAGAAATAGCGATAAAATAAATCACTTACAGTGGGGCAAAGAAGTATTTAGTCAGCCACCAATTGTGCAAGTTCTCTCACTTAAAAAGATGAGAGAGGCCTGTAATTTTCATTATAGGTACACTTCAACTATGACAGACAAAATGAGAAAAGAAATCCAGAAAATCACATTGTAGGATTTTTTATGAATTTATTTGCAAATTATGGTGGAAAATAAGTATCTGGTCAATAACAAAAGTTTATCTCAATACTTTGACAGAGGTCACATTTTCTGTAAGTCTTCTGTAACGGCGTTCTTCTTTTGTTGAAGGAGAGTCGGACCGAAATGCAGCGTGTAAGTTACTCATGTTTATTAGGAAGACAAACGAACTAACTATACACGAATAACTAATAAATACAAAAACATCAAACAGAACGCGAAACCTATACAGCCTGACCGGTGCACACTACACAGAGACAGGAACAATCACCCACGAAATACAAAGCAAAAACCAGGCTACCTAAATACGGTTCCCAATCAGCGACAACGAGAATCACCTGACTCTGATTGAGAACCGCCTCAGGCAGCCAAACCTATTAAACACACACACCCCTAATCAGCTACAATCCCAACTACTACAAACCCCAATATGAAACTACAATACAACATAAACCCATGTCACACCCTGGTCTGACTAACTAATAAACTAAAACACAAAATACTAAGACCAAGGCGTGACATCTTCACAAGGTTTTCACACAATGTTGCTGGTATTTTGGCCCATTCCTCCATGCAGATCTCCTCTAGAGCAGTGATGTTTTGGGGCTGTTGCTGGGCAACACGGACTTTCAACTCCCTCCAAAGATTTTCTATGGGGTTGAGATCTGGAGACTGGCTAGGCCACTCCAGGACCTTGAAATGTTTCTAACGAAGCCACTCCTTCGTAATAAACTAAAACACAAAATACTAAGACCAAGGCGTGACAGAACCCCCCCCTAAGGTGCGGACTCCCGAACACACCTCAAAACCATAGGGAGGGTCCGGGTGGGCGTCTGTCCATTGTGGCGGTTCCGGCTCCGGACGTGGACCCCACTTCATAAATGTCATTGTTCCTCCCCTTCGCGTCCATGTATAATCCACCCTAACCTCCGACCATGGCCGAATAGTCCTCACCCAGAACCCTACATAACCGAGGAGCAGCTCGTGACTGAGGGGCAGCTCGGGACTGAGGGGCAGCTCGGGACTGAGGGACAGCTCGGGACTGAGGGGCAGCTCGGGACTGAGGGGCAGCTCGGGACTGAGGGGCAGCTCGGAACTGAGGGGCAGCTCGGGACTGAGGGGCAGCTCTGGACTGATGGGCAGCTCGGGACTGAGGGGCAGCTCGGCACTGAGAGGCAGCCCAGCACTGAGAAAAAGCCCAGTACTGAGATGAAGCCCAGCCAGGCAGTTGAATCCGGCAGATCCTGGCTGACTGGCGGATCCTGGCTGACTGGCAGATCCTGGCTGACTGGGGGATCCTGGCTGACTGGCGGATCCTGGCCGACTGGCGGATCCTGGCTGACTGGCGGATCCTGGCTGACTGGTAGATCCTGGCCGACTGGCGGATCCTGGCTGACTGGCAGATCTGGAAGAGTCTGGTTGACTGGCAGATCTGGAAGAGTCTGGTTGACTGGCAGATCTGGAAGAGTCTGGTTGACTGGCAGATCTGGAAGAGTCTGGTTGACTGGCAGATCTGGAAGAGTCTGGCTGACTGGCAGATCTGGAAGAGTCTGGCTGACTGGCAGATCTGGAAGAGTCTGGCTGACTGGAAGAGTCTGGCTGACTGGCGGATCTGGAAGAGTCTGGCTGACTGGCGGATCTGGAAGAGTCTGGCTGTCTGGCGGATCTGGAAGAGTCTGGCTGACTGGCAGATCTGGAAGAGTCTGGCTGACTGGCAGATCTGGAAGAGTCTGGCTGACTGGCAGATCTGGCTGCTTCATGCTGACTGACGGCTCTGGCTGCTCCATGCTGACTGGCGGCTCTGGCTGCTCCATACTGACTGACAGCTCTGGCGGCATCATGGAGACTGGCAGCTCCTTGCAGACTGGCAGCTCTATGCAGACTAGCAGCTCTTTGCAGACTGGCAGCTCTGGCTGCTCCATGCAAACTGACAGCTCTGGCTGCTCAATGTAGACTGACAGCTCAGGCTGCTCTATACAAACTGACAGCTCTGGCTGCTCCATGTAGACTGGCAGCTCAGGCTGCTCTATACAGACAGGAGGCTCCGGCAGCGCTGTAGAGGAGGAAGGCTCTAGAACCGCTGAACAGGCGGGAGACTCCGACAGCGCAGGAGAGGGAGAAAGCGCTGGCTGCGCTGAACAGGCGAGGCGCACTGAAGGCCTGATGCGTGGTGCTGGCACTGGTGGTATTTGGCCGAGGACACGCACAGGAAGCCTAGTGCGGGGAGCTGCTACTGGAGGGCTGGGGTGTGGAGGTGGTACTGGATAAAGGACAGGCACAGGAAGCCTGGTGCGGGGAGCTACTACCGGAGGACTGGTGTGTGAAGGTGGCACAGGATGGACTGGACCGTGAAGGTGTACTGGAGAGCCTGAATGCAGGACTGGCACAGGACGTGCAAGGCTAGGTAGGTACACAGGAGGCTTAGTGCGTGAGGCTGGCACACTTTCCACCAGCCGACTAACACGCACCTCAGGACTAGTATGGAGTGCTGACCCAGGTGCCATTAAATCCCCGACACGCTCCGTCGGCCGAATATTATACCTAAAGCACCAAACTAGCAACTCCCTCATTAAACTCTCCTCCAATATCCCCATTAACTCCTTCACAGTCTCTGCTTCGCTCACCTCCAACACTGGTTCTGACCTCCTCCTTGGCTCTTCACAATAAACAGGGAGAGTTGACTCAGGTCTGTCTCCTGACTCAGCCACTCCCCCTGATAGCCCCCCCCAAAAAAATTTTTGGGGCTGCTTTTCGGGCTTCCATCCACGTCGCCGTGCTGCCTCCTCATACTTGCGCCTCTCCGCTTTAGCCACTTCTAATTCCTCCTTGGGGCGGCGATATTCACCAGGCTGAGCCCAGGGTCCTTTTCCGTCCAGTTCCTCCTCCCATGTCCAATTCTCCAAATGGTGTAGCCTCTCCCACTGAAGCTGCTTCTGTTGCCTTTCGTGTAGCTCCTGTTTCCTCTTCGCCTGCTGCACTTTAGGGCGGCTACACTCCTCTGGTTTAGCCCAGGGTCCTCTTCCGTCAAGGATTTCCTCCCATGTCCAGAAATCCTTAAAACGCGGCTCCTCTTTGCGCTGCTCCTGCCTGTTGACACGCTGCTCGGTCCGTGTTTGGTGGGTGATTCTGTAACGGCGTTCTTCTTTTGTTGAAGGAGAGTCGGACCGAAATGCAGCGTGTAAGTTACTCATGTTTATTAGGAAGACAAACGAACGAACTATACACAAATAACTAATAAATACAAAAACAACAAACAGAACGCGAAACCTATACAGCCTGACTGGTGCACACTACACAGAGACAGGAACAATCACCCACGAAATACAAAGCAAAAACCAGGCTACCTAAATACGGTTCCCAATCAGCGACAACGAGAATCACCTGACTCTGATTGAGAACCGCCTCAGGCAGCCAAACCTATTAAACACACACACCCCTAATCAGCTACAATCCCAACTACTACAAACCCCAATATGAAACTACAATACAACATAAACCCATGTCACACCCTGGTCTGACTAACTAATAAACTAAAACACAAAATACTAAGACCAAGGCGTGACATCTTCACAAGGTTTTCACACAATGTTGCTGGTATTTTGGCCCATTCCTCCATGCAGATCTCCTCTAGAACAGTGATGTTTTGGGGCTGTTGCTGGGCAACACGGACTTTCAACTCCCTCCAAAGATTTTCTATGGGGTTGAGATCTGGAGACTGGCTAGGCCACTCCAGGACCTTGAAATGTTTCTAACGAAGCCACTCCTTCGTTGCCCGGGCGGTGTGTTTGGGATCATTGTCATGCTGAAAGACCCAGCCACGTTTCATCTTCAATGCCCTTGCTGATGGAAGGAGGTTTTCACTCAAAATCTCACGATACATGGCCCCATTCATTCTTTCCTTTACACGGATCAGTCGTCCTGGTCCCTTTGCAGAAAAACAGCCACAAAGCATGATATTTCCACCCCCATGCTTCATAGTAGGTGTGGTGTTCTTTGGATGCACCTCAGCATTCTTTGTCCTCCAAACACGACAAGTTGAGTTTTTAGCAAAAACTTCTATTTTGGTTTCATCTGACCATATGACTTTCTCCCAATCTTCTTCTGGATCATCCAAATGCTCTCTAGCAAACTTCAGACGGGCCTGGACATGTACTGGCTTAAGCAGGGGGACACGTCTGGATTTGAGTCCCTGGCGGCGTAGTGTGTTACTGATGGTAGGCTTTGTTACTTTAGTCCCAGCTCTCTGCAGGTCATTCACTAGGTCCCCCCGAGTGGTTCTGGGATTTTTGCTCACCGTTCTTGTGATCATTTTGACCCCACGGGGTGAGAACTTGCATGGAGCCCCAGATCGAGGGAGATTATCAGTGGTCCTGTATGTCTTCCATTTCCTAATAATTGCTCTCACAATTGATTTCTTCAAACCAAGCTGCTTACCTATTGCAGATTCAGTCTTCCCAGCCTGGTGCAGGTCTACAATTTTGTTTCTGGTGTCCTTTGACAGCTCTTTGGTCTTGGCCATAGTGGAGTTTGGAGTGTGACTGTTTGAGGTTGTGGACAGGTGTCTTTTATACTGATAACAAGTTCAAACAGGTGCCATTAATACAGATAATGAGTGGAGGACAGAGGAGTTACAGGTCTGTGAGAGCCAGAAATCTTGCTTGTTTGTAGGTGACCAAATACTTACAGTGCCTTGCGAAAGTATTCGGCCCCCTTGAACTTTGCGACCTTTTGCCACATTTCAGGCTTCAAACATAGATATAAAACTGTATTTTTTGTGAAGAATCAACAATAAGTGGGACACAATCATGAAGTGGAATGACATTTATTGGATATTTCAAACTTTTTTAACAAATCAAAAACTGAAAAATTGGGCGTGCAAAATTATTCAGCCCCTTTACTTTCAGTGCAGCAAACTCTCTCCAGAAGTTCAGTGAGGATCTCTGAATGATCCAATGTTGACCTAAATGACTAATGATGATAAATACAATCCACCTGTGTGTAATCAAGTCTCCGTATAAATGCACCTGCACTGTGATAGTCTCAGAGGTCTGTTAAAAGCGCAGAGAGCATTATGAAGAACAAGGAACACACCAGGCAGGTCCGAGATACTGTTGTGAAGAAGTGTAAAGCCGGATTTGGATACAAAAAGATTTCCCAAGCTTTAAACATCCCAAGGAGCACTGTGCAAGCGATAATATTGAAATGGAAGGAGTATCAGACCACCGCAAATCTAACAAGACCTGGCCGTCCCTCTAAACTTTGAGCTCATACAAGGAGAAGACTGATCAGAGATGCAGCCAAGAGGCCCATGATCACTCTGGATGAACTGCAGAGATCTACAGCTGAGGTGGGAGACTCTGTCCATCAGTCGTATATGGCACAAATCTGGCCTTTATGGAAGTGGCAAGAAGAAAGCCATTTCTTAAAGATATCTATAAAAAGTGTCGTTTAAAGTTTGCCACAAGCCACCTGGGAGACACACCAAACATGTGGAAGAAGGTGCTCTGGTCAGATGAAACCAAAATTGAACTTTTTGGCAACAATGCAAAACGTTATGTTTGGCATAAAAGCAACACAGCTCATCAAGCTGAACACACCATACCCACTGTCAAACATGGTGGTGGCAGCATCATGGTTTGGGCCTGCTTTTCTTCAGCAGGGACAGGGAAGATGGGAAGATGATGGGAAGATGGATGGAGCCAAATACAGGACCGTTCTGGAAGAAAACTGATGGAGTCTGCAAAAGACTTGAGACTGGGACGGAGATTTGTATTCCAACAAGACAATGATCCAAAACATAAAGCAAAATCTACAATGGAATGGTTCAAAAATAAACATATCCAGGTGTTAGAATGGCCAAGTCAAAGTCCAGACCTGAATCCAATCGAGAATCTGTGGAAAGAACTGAAAACTACTGTTCACAAATGCTCTCCATCCAACCTCACTGAGCTCGAGCTGTTTTGCAAGGAGGAATGGGAAAAAATTTCAGTCTCTCAATGTGCAAAACTGATAGAGACATACCCCAAGCGACTTACAGCTGTAATCGCAGCAAAAGGTGGCGCTACAAAGTATTAACTTAAGGGGGCTGAATAATTTGCATGCCCAATTTTTCAGTTTTTGATTTGTTAAAAAAGTTTGAAATATCCAATAAATGTCGTTCCACTTCATGATTGTGTCCCACTTGTTGTTGATTCTTCACAAAAAAATACAGTTTTATATCTTTATGTTTGAAGCCTGAAATGTGGCAAAAGGTTGCAAAGTTCAAGGGGGCCGAATACTTTCGCAAGGCACTGTATTTTCCACCATAATTTGCAAATAAATTCATTCAAAATCCTACAATGTGATTTTCTGGATTTTTTTTCTCCTTTTGTCTGTCATAGTTGAAGTGTACCTATGATGAAAATTACAGGCCTCTCTCTTCTTTTTAAGTGGGAGAATTTGCACAATTGGTATCTGACTAAATACCTTTTGCCCCACTGTACCTTTGAAGATCTTCCTCTGTTTGCATTCCCAAGCGTCCCAGCTACACTACAAATTGTCATTTTGTTCGATAAAGTCCTTCTTTATATCCCCAAAAAGTCAGTTTAGTTGGTGCGTTTGATTTAGTAATCCACCCATTCCACTAGCTCAACATGCATACAAAGAATCCCAAAAGTTACCAATAAACTTCGTCCAAACAAGTCAAACAATGTTTCTAATCAATCCTCAGGTACCCTAATATGTAAATAAATGTTAAAAATGTAAGACTGAATGTAGCATGTTCAATACCGGAGATAAATAACGAGGTGCACACCCTCATCCATGCGCACCACAAGATTACAGTAAAAATGACAGTCACTTTGAAAAACTATAAATTCTAGCAAATTTTTCAAAACACAAGCCTGAAACCCTTTCTAAAGACTATTGCCATCTAGTGGGAGCCATTGGAACTGCAATCAGAGGATTTCCTTAGAATTTTCCACAAACATTTTCAATGGATGGTGACCTCAAAAAAACATTCCGGATGGATTCTCCTCGGGTTTTGGCCTGCAATATCAGTTCTGTCATACTCACAGACATTATTTTAACAGTTTTAGAAACTGCAGAGTTTTTTCTATCCAATACTGCCAATTACATGTATATCCTAGCTTCTGTGCCTTCTGTGCCTGAGGAAACTACTTTGGGCACGTCAGTCATCTGAACTTCTGAATACTACCCCCTAGCCTTAAGATGTTTTAAGAACGAGGTAGTTGGACCTTTTCAAGTTGAAGATGGATTGAAATTCAACTCCCAAACCTACTGCCAGTACTCCACTGCTTGGCTAGCCAGCAAGGGCCTCAAATATGTCCGAATAATGACCTGGCCCCCTTCCTCACCTGACTTAAATCCTATTTTTAACTTGTGGGGCCTTCTGAAACGTGAGATTTACAGTGAGGGAAGACAATATACATCTTTGAACAGCATTTGGGAGGCTGTGGTTGCTGCTTCAGCGAAAGTTGATTGTGAACAGATCAAGAAACTGACAGACTCCATGGATGGAAGGCTCATGGCAGTCATTGAAAATAAGGGTGGCTACATTGGTCACTGGATATTTTTGGAAGGCCAAAAATGTTATTTAATTGTCATTTTGTGCTACTTATTTGTTACATTTACTCTAAAAATTGAGAATAAACAGGTGAGGTGGGAGATTATTTTGTAATTTAGTTGCCTAATAATTGCCTAATAATTTTTTGGGGGATTGACTCAGAGCATTGTGTTTGTTCTACAATAAAATGAATCCTGAGGAATACAATTTGCCTAATAATTGTGCAAGCAGTGTATACTCGATTTTTGAAATGTCGCATACTATTAAACTGTATTATATTTGCATACTCATAGCAGCTTACTATTTGGGATGCAATAATGGGTATGGCTCTACACAAGGTGTGGGAGAGCTCAGCCTGGATGTCAGATGTGTGATTTGAGGTGAGTCAGAGTCAGGGATCAGTGTTAATTGTAGATCTCAGGTGTGCGGGGGTTGGAATGTATGCAGAGAGAAACATGATGATGTTGGGGGTTTACCTTACATACCTGGCCAAACATTGACTAGCGCCAAAGCCATTTAAAGAGATCTTCTGTTGAAGAAGTAATAATGATATTATGGAAGAGCTATGGAAATATATGTGAATGTTTATTTTTTCCTGGTAAATTGACTGAGAACACATTCTTATTTACAGCAACGACCTGGGGAATAGTTACAGGGGAAAGGAGGAGGATGAATGAGCCAATTGTAAACTGGGGATTATTAGGTGACCGTGATGGTTTGAGTGCCAGATTTATCCAGGACACCGGGGTTAACACCCCTACTCTTACAATACGTGCCATTGGATCTTTAATGACCTCAGAGAGTCAGGACACCCGTTTAACATCCCATCCGAAAGACAGCACCCTACACAGGGCAGTGTCCCCAATCACTCGGATATTTTTTATATTTTTTATTTAGACCAGAGGAAAGAGTGCTTCCGACTGGCCCTCCAACACCACTTCCAACAACATCTGGTCTCCCATCCAGGGACTGACCAGGACCAACCCTGCTTAGCTTCAGAAGCAAGCCAGCAGTGGTATGCAGGGTGGTATGCTGCTGGCAATTCCCTGTTTAGGAGCCATGGAAGAACATATCGTTCCTCCTGGATAATCTTGAACTATACAAACCTATTTCCCTCACCTTTATGGTTTGCTCTTTCCCTTTATTTCAATATCTGCTTATGTACCTCTTTTTCACTATGACATGTTCTCGCTTGCTCTGCTCTAAGACATTGATACTGATTCCGGCTCAGCCCATTATGCTTCACTCCTGAATCTCAACCAGACTGACACGCCAGCTACGCAGAGCTGTAATCATTTAGATGTAACACTGCAACATTACTGGCCACGGCAGGATGGCTCACGTGTCGGCTGCAACAGCCTGTAGGGGAGAGTGGGGTAAGTTGAGAAAAATGGTTAGTTGAACCACCCATTGTTTCTAGGAAACCATACAAAAAATGTATCATGTGACCAAATATTTAGGAAGAGGTCATAATTTCATGGAGTTTGTGAAGGAAGAAACCACATGGAAAAAGTACTCAACAAGTTTTTTACATCAGTCAGGGTCATAAGCTACAATATGAGGTCCTAAACCTCGCATGAAAGTGCATCCTTTTAGCTGTGTGGGCTAATATAGTCCAAATGTTTTCCTTGGGGTAAGCTGAGCCAATGGCCACCATACCCCAAACAAACAATGATTGCATTTGGTCAGTTTTATGCATAATATGCATAGTATTTTTGCAGTGTGTCATGCATCTAAACTCAAGAGTGCATTTTTATTGTTACAGAACAGACATCCTTATACCCAGTTTATTCAAACGTAAAACAAGCAGGAGTCTAGCCCCCTTGAGGTTCTTGAGAGACCATCCAAGGAAGTGAGAGAAGGGAAAATGTCCATTTGAGCAGCAGCAATGGATGAAAAAAATAGACTTAATGACACTGAAGAGGTACACTGACAAAAAAAGAAAACAAACATGTACCTGTTCGAAAGAGAGGTTTTGACAGAGTCTTTCATATCTGATGACATGGAGTCTGAGTTTGCTAAACATATCAAGAATCTCACAGACCAGTTTCATGGGCTTAGTAGCCTCAAATGCATGCAGAGAACTTGCCTACAAATTGGCACATCGAAACAACATCCATGTTCCAGACAACTGGTCAAGAAACGGAAGGCTAAGTGATATTGAACACTGAGTGTTCAAAACATTAGGAACACCTGCTCTTTCCATGACATATACTGACCAGTTGAACCCAGGTAAATGCTATGATTCCCTTATTGATATCACCTGTTAAATCCACTTCAATCAGTCTAGATGAAGCCTGGAAACAATTGAGACATGGATTGTGCATGAGTGCCATTCAGAGGGTGAACGGGCAAGACAAAAGATTAAAGTGTCTTTGAATGGGATATGGTAGTAGATGCTAGGCCCACTGGTTTGAGTGTGTCAAGAACTGCAATGCTGCTGGGTTTTTCATGCTCAACATTTTCCTGTGTGCATCAAGAATGGTCCACTGCCCAAAGGACATCCAGCCAACTTGACACAACTGGAGGAAGCATTGGAGTCATCATAGGCCAGCATACATTTAAAATATACAATACCACAAATTCAACTTTGACCTACCAGCACCATCACCCCCTGGCACCGAACACCTACTTACTGTACCCCAAGGCGGCTACACTTACAGTAGCCTGTCCCTATGCTCAATTTACCTTATACCCGGGATAAGTTGTGCCAAGAGACCACTTTTTTGGGGGGCAAGTTATGTTTTCAAAACTGTTGCGTTTGCATGAATTCTGATTATTTCCAGGAATACATAACATCCTGAAATATATGTAGATATCTTTGTTAGGAGGAATGCTATATTTCCCTTGACGTAGTGATGCTGAATATAAAAACATGTCTCTCCCCTATGGCACAAAGCCCAATTTACATAGAAATGGCCAAATTACCAAGCACAGGCACTAGCAAATGGTGCCATCGTTCAAAGTGACTGGAAAAGAGTAACCACACATGCACCTCTAATACACTAAAACTCGCGAGCTAACACTAACATTCAGAAAGGCCATGGTCAGCTATGGAAGGAGACGGTGATGGTATTTTGTCATCAAGTGCCACATATTCCCTTCTCTGTATTGATTCTCTCAGTGCTTGGCGATGATGTGGACAAAGCTCTGATGTCAAAGTCATGGCACACATAAACTCAAGTCCTCTCCAATCATACTCAATTGTCCCTGACGTGAACGATTGCTATTTACTCTGAGTGCCATCCACATACATGGTCTGACTGTGGCTTGTGTGCTTGTGTTTATGTATTTCGAATGCGTCAGGGATGAGGAGAGTCCAGGTTTGTAGTGTGGAGTTGTGGCTGCAGATGCGCTGCCTGCTGTATTTAGAAAGGTCACAGCCTCTCCGGTGTTACGCAAGCGGAACCATACTGTAGGTCCGTCCAGCTCATTTAGACCGGCCACATCTCCCATGCTGCCTCGCCTTGAACCATACAAATCCTAAACTCACACTGCACTGCATTAGCATAGAAATATCTTCATTAAGAACACATGGCCACAGCACGGCCCAGGTGGGTCTGAATGAGCCTCACTCGAAAGCCAAATGATAGATTATCTCTATGAATGCGATCAGTTATTCTTCCCCCTTTCAACAAACTGTCATTTCCATAAGCATACTAATTCACATTTACATAGAGATGAAGACTTATGCTAATGAGCCAAACTCGGTGTGCTTGAAACGAGCCTCCGTAGAGGCTGCAGCACTGAGGCTTCAACAAGCTTCACCCAGAAGGTTACACAAATCTGTCAGCCACGTCAATCAAGAGCCGGGTGGGTTTTCACTCAAAGAAAAAGGAGAGAAAAGAAACAAGGAAATGCTGGAACAGCACCTAGTCCTGACATGGAGGAGCTAATGTCATGCTTGGCTAGCTCAGGGAAGCAGATAAACGGGACAGGATGTTAATACACAAGAGATTTGTAATTGCAAGACTTGCAAATGTGAAATTAATGTGTGGCCTTTCACTAACTTTCTCTCTCTTTTAAGTGAGAGAAAGGAGTTTGTACACAAAGCCACCCAGCAATTGGAACCAGTGGTAATTTGAGAGAGTGCGAGAGAGTGAGAGAGAGAGAACAACAGTACTTAAAGAAGAGAGAGCCTACAGAGGGGAACAGAAGATATTTACATTTTATACACTACTTCTCACACATAGACAACAGACCATTATAAACCTCACTACCTGTCCAACTAAAACCACTTAATGTATTGCCTATTATCTAAATCATGTATAATAGCCAAATGATATTCAACTGTAAATGATTAGTCAAAGTAAAGGTCAGCATTTTCTGCAGGCTGTTGACTGTTTTGTCATTTCTCTGTAGCCTTGTACTACTGTCTGTAGGCCTGTGTATTAGACTTAATGTCATCAAACCAATGCATTACCCTGCAGCATATTACTTAACAAATAGACTTGAATCTGCCTTTGAAAGGATGGATGTTTCATGTGTAACATAGGCTCATTATCTCAGTGATATATAGCAGGGAATATGTCCTACAGTAATGTGTTTCTTCTTCTTTACTGTACAATCTGCAATATAAAGTAAAAACACGAAAAACATTGGTTTAAAAATAGGATAGGTCCCATGTTATATGCCATGTGAGAAAATAACGGTAGACACATTTTCCATTATACATATCACCACCAAAATCAGTCCCCCTTGAATGCATATTTCCTATATATGTTATTCTCATTAGATACAATCTCTTTTCCAAGAGACACTTGGTCCAGGACGATTGAATGAAAGAATGCTCTTGCATTAAATTGTAGGAGGATATAGCCTAGTAGCTTCAGCAATGATTAAATGAGATCATGCTGGGGTATAATGAGAGAAGCAGATCTGTGTGATGGAAGAGGAGAGGGCGTATGTAATCTTTTCCGTAATCACAGAGTACAGCAGGCAGGCCAGGCAGTGAGAGGATGGACAGCAGCTGGAGAGATGTATGAGTGTTCCCCAGTGCATGATTTATTCTGACAGAGCCTGCACAAACCAATTCCCCCACTCCACTCCCCTCCACCATGCAACTTTCCCGGCCGCCACGCAGCCCCCGTGCCAGCCTGCGCCATCCCAGGTCCTGCTCTCCACCCCCTACTCCCTGCCCCTCAGTTATCTTGTCCCCTGGCCTTGGCTGTGCTGGCCAGTCCCAATCTCAACCATCCTCTAGACCACCAGTTCCCTAATAGCTTTTACCCTTCTCTAGCTCCCCAACCACTGGCCTCCAACGTGTCATCCTCTCAACCCCTATAGTAGCACTGCCTTGATCTGTGCCCTTATTCCCTGTCCTCCATCCCAGTCGCCTCCCTCTGGCACTGCAGTCCAAGCCCCTGGAGTCCATTGATGTACCCCAGTCCCCTCTCCCTCTTGCCCCCCAGTCTGTGCTCTCCAACCCCTCACGACCCCTGCGTCCACTCCCCTGTATCCAGTCAACTGTGACCGAGTGACTCTCCCCTCCCCTAGTATGCACCCAGCATTATAATTAAGTCACTTAATCATGCACATGGACAGGAAGCACCCTGCACTGCACAGCCACGAAGGAATGCCAGTTATGGCCATCCACTGGCCCACGCTGTGCACATGGCCACCTTTTAAAAGATGAGTTCGGCTGGTTAGTCCCGTGGGATCTGGCAACTCGGGTTCAGTTTTTGCTCTGTGTTGTTTTGTTGAGTTGTTGATTTTTGTGGAGGCTAATTACACTCAGTTGACATTCACAACTGTATCTTTATTGAAGCTAATACAAAGCAATGTTCTTTATTTAAGAAGTTGCTTTGTGTACTAAGTGAATATAAAATAGTTTCTACTCTAATCACATATTAAAGCAATGAGTATCATAGTTTTTTAGACAACCTGACCTGTTGAAAAACAAAGAAAATTATCTGAACTAGTGCCCTTGAACCAATAGATCATTAAAGAAATAAGTGAAAACTTCACCACCGACAGCTGAGCCTAAATACACAGCTGCCTGTCTCCCCCGCTCGCAGGAATCTGGGCTGTGTGTGTGTGTGTGTGTGTGTGTGTGTGTGTGTGTGTGTGTATGTGTGTGTGTGTGTGTGTGTGTATGTGTGTGTGTGTGGAGATTACCCTTTCCTCCTCAGGAATGTCTGCAATGTAGGAGCCTCTGGATTGCAGACCATAGAGAGAGGATCTGTGTTTTTACCTATAGGGTCTGTAGGTTCAGATCACGGGCCAGATACAACCCTAGCCCCTATCCCCAAGGCACTTAATGTAGATCTGAAAATATTAGATATAGGTAGGTGTAAAAAGCTTGCCCTCTGATAGGTTAGGAGTAATTGTTGCCATATTGCTTATGGTAGCTACCAATCCAACACTTTGAAATCCAAGTGTAGGAGGTAGGGGCTAGGGGTTGTATTTGGACGGAGCCTCAGGCCTGCAGAGAGTCTCTGCCTGCTCATAGTACATAGCTGCCTGCCTCCCTGGCCACCCTGTGACATTGAAAACAAACAGAGCATGAACAAGCCCAGAGGACGGCCATAGAAGCCTGGCTCCTGCACCCTGCATGGCTAACTAGCTCACACGTCCAGATGGACTAAATAAAAACCACTGCCCTTAGCAGTGGCCAATGAGGAGTTGCCATAAGGAGGCCATGTCACATAAGGGGGCTTAGAGAGTTTACTGCCCAGGGTGGACAGTGGGAGGGTGGTGGGATGGATGGGAGGGAGGGGGCGGTAGATTTTGGTTTGTGGCCAGTCGACATAAGCCAGACAGAGAGTAAGAGGGTGAACACCTGCAATCTGTTAGGAGCGGTTGTGACTAAAGGCTTTGATGTCCGCGGGGAGTGTAATCAGAAGTGACTTGAGCTCCAGTAAAAAAACAAGAGGGGTTTCTTGTGCAAAAAAAATACATAAAACAACTACTTAAGAAAAGAAAAATGTTGTTTTCCATTTAGCTAACCACTGCAGACAGATGCTATGGGCAGGAATGTGGTTGGAGGAAGGGAGAGGAGGATAGAGGGATGGAGGGAGGGGTACGAGTCTGGTTAAGGCATACAGACCTAGGCTTAACATCCCTGGTGTCTGTGGCCCGCCGTCGTAAATCTCTTGGAGGGTTGGCCCTCGACAGACGTGCCTTAGAGCAAGACGCCCAGCTGCAAACACAGCCCTAACCCCCCTTTCTCCCTTTTACCATTCTGCCTCCCCCTCCCCAGACCACTTAGAAAATGACCTCCTTTCCCCCTCCACAGCAGTCAGTGCACGTATTGATCCCCAAGTCCCTATTACAGGACCGACAAGCAGGCAGAAAGGCAGAAACCAGGCAGGCTGCTATCCCTACTAAAGCTTCCAGCTCCACCTGCTCAAACTCCAGCCGAGTCTTAGGCCGCTAATCGCTCCCTGAGAATCACAGATAGATGACACTGACACGCGTAGTGGACACCACAGAGTTGTGTTCTCATAGAAGTCATGATAAGACACCTCATAGTGCCTAAACCCCTCTCATTGTTAAAGTGAGGCTCTTTTCTCTGGCCCCCTTCCCTCCCCAACCCCACTTCTGCCTGGAACAGGCCCTGCAGCGAGCTATCAACAAAAGGTGTAAAATGAACCAGATGATATGAGGGTTAGAGGGAGGGGATGGAGGGATAGCAGGATGGAGGAAGGGCTGGAAACCATTAGGCCTTCAAATGTTTATCACTGACATCCCTACAATGTGCCTCCAGCAGGTCTGGGAACAGGAGATCACAGGCACCGGAAAGGTCGCTGTGGAACTAATGAGAAAGAGACTTTATTTAGTTTGTGAAATCAAATAAATGCTGTGCTTCCAAGATGTGACAGTTAATAGAACGATAAGAAAAAGAGGCCTCGGGTTAGCAGATGGATTTGGCCCGATGCTTTGACTTTGTCTGACAATACAATGAACTATTCAGATAAATGAATGAGAAGAAGGCTATTTAATTTTCAAATAAATGCTGTAACTCCATGATGTAACGGTCTAGGGAACAATAACAAAAAGGCCTCAGGGAAAGAGATGGGTTGTGAACAGTGTGGCCAAATAATTTGCATTTTTGCACTCTGGGAGTGGTCTGAATGAGTGGTCTGAATGGGGAGGGGGAAACTAAAAACTAGATATTATTGGCAGAGAGGTTTGGAACTCTCTTTCTTATTTGTCTATTAACTAATTTACCGCCTGGTGATGTCACCCGGCAGGCTAAAACTCCATCCCACCAGGATGACATTTCAGGTGGTCTTTTCAAACAGCTCTTACACTAAAATGGCATATCATAATTTTCACAATTTCACAGTATTATTCCAACCTCATAGTGTGGACATATATATAAAACAGAAAAATCACATTTTTGACTGCACTGGGCCTTTAACAACCCTTTTAATAACTTTTACATGAGGCTGAATTCAAATTGTGAAGTCAAGACTATTATTAGTTTTGCTCCAATGTAATAGATTTACCATCAATAACTGAACTGTTACATTAGCATCACAAACACAAACCATTGATATTTGTACATGATGTTATGATATGGTAAGATAGTTACAATAAGCTTATGACACATTTACAGTGCATTTGGGAAGTATTCAGACCACTTGACTTTTTCCACAATTTGTTACGTTACAGCCTTACTGCTAAAATGTCTAAAAACCTGCTTTCGCAATGTCGTTATGGGGTATCGTGTGTAGATTGATGAGGATAATTTTTTTTTTAATTAATTTTAATTTAGAAAAAGGTTGTAACGCAACCATGAAATGTCCCAGATTGTGCCTTTAAGAAGAGCTTGGATATAGGGCAGGGGGTTAGAGATTTGATTTAGGCCTGCCTGATATAGAGAGAATTAGAGGGAGTGACAGAGACCCTATCTCTTCAATCCCTCCCTCTCCTGCTAATGGGACCTACAGTGTTCAATTGACATGTTTCCCTTTCTTTAACAGTTTTGTAGAAGTGTGAGAGTTATGTGGAGTGTAAACGCAAGCAACAAATGTATCTTTCCACAGGAAATGGTCCCTACTTTACCCTCTCTTGTGTTTGGTTAATGTGAGTGTGTTCTCAGTAGACAGGAGAGAGCTGAGCCCTGTAATTGTCTCAGACAGTGGCTGTGTCCGAATACCCATATATGAGTGAGAGAGTGAGAGAGTGAGAGTGAGAGTGAGAGAGAGAGAGAGAGAGAGAGAGAGAGAGAGAGAGAGAGAGAGAGAGAGAGAGAGAGAGAGAGAGAGAGAGAGAGAGAGAGAGAAAAAAAAACTCTTTGAGTCCCAGGGTAACAGGCTCTGAGGGCACTGCATTTCAACAGCACAATGGGTACACTGTAGTGGACAAGGATGGGACAAAGCCCTTTATATGAAAACCTGAGGACTGAACACACAGAACAGGCAAATATTGGACCTGCTATTGTACTCTGCTAAAGAAGGGTTGAATACCAAACATGTGGTCTGACAACTTAAATTACAATATACTTAGCAAAAAATACAGGAAGATTGGAATGTTACAATGCACATTGAATTGATGAAAGGGGATTGCAATTGTGAATGTCAAAAACAGGATAACATATACAGTATTCACAGTGTAGCATGTACAACAAATATGACTGGGTCATGACATTAAGCAGTGGTGTAGTGGTTCTTGGAAAAGTGGGTATACTCTAATTTTGCAAAAATATATTTCAAAACGGCCTGCCCAATGAAGGAAAGGCGCCTTGTGTGAAAAATGCTAGGTTTCCCTATAGTTTTTGTCAGGTTCTCACTCTCAAAATCTAACTTTTTTAATAGAAAAACTACAAAAATTGGATGTTCTAAGTCCACAACAATGCTTAAAGCTGTAATATGTAACTTTTTGAACCACCCAACCAAATTCACATAGAAAGGTGAGTTATAGATCTGCCATTCTCATTGAAAGCAAGTCTAAGAGGCGGTAGATATGTTCTTTGTGCGCTATATCTATGCATCCTGTTCTTATGCTTTATTTTTGCATCTTTTACTTTTGGTTTTGTACCCCAGGTTCAAACAGCTGAAAATGTTTGGTTATGGAAAATATATTTCTTAGGTTTAGATGGTACGCTGATTATTTACACTATACTTGCTTGTTTTGTCACATAAACCGAAATTAGGGAACTATTAGAATTTTAGCAACCAAGAAATGGCAGAGTGGTTTCTGCATAGTGCATCTTTAAACCACATCAGGAGACCATTTTTGAGGCCTGTGTAAAATCAGTCAAAATATTTTTGGGAGAATTTGTTGTTGTTGCAGTCAACATTTAATTGGGAAGTTTTGGGGGGAAAGCCTTAAAAATGCTCATTCAAATAGCACTAAATTATGAATCGCAAAGATTCAACAAAGACTTTTTCAATAAGTTTAAATATCTTCCAACCCTACTGGCTACCGATGCCGTTCAATTCTATGAACCTCTCCCTGCGACAATCATGAGAGCTGCACACTTTGACTGTCTGATATTCCGCTGAAACTCTACCGAACAAAAATATAAACGCAACATGAAACAATTTAAAAGATTTTTACCAAGTTACTGTTCAATTGAGGAAATCAGTCAACTGAAATAAATTTATTAGGCCCTAATCTGTGGATTTCATGTCTGGGAATACAGATATGCATCTGTTGGTCACAGATACCTTAAAAAAATGGGCCTCAGGACCTCGTCATGGTATTTCTGTGCATTCAAATTGCCATCAATAAAATGCAATTGTGTTTGTTGTCTGTAGCCTGCCCTTACCATAACCCCACCACCACCATGGGGCACAAGGTTCGCAACATTGACATCAGCAAACTGCTAGTCCACACGACGCCTTACATGTGGTCTGCGGTTGTGAGGCCGGTTCGATCCACTGCCAAATTCCCTAAAATTATGTTAGAAGTGGCTTACGGTAGAGAAATTAACATTGAATTCTCTGGCAACAGTTCTGGTGGACATTCCTGCAGTCAGCATACAAATTTCACGCTCCCTCAAAACTTGAGACATCTGTGGAATTGTGTTGTGCACATTTTAGAGTGGCTTTTTAGTGTTGCCATGTGTAATGATCATGCTGTTTAATCAGCTTCTTGATATGCCACACATGTCAGGTGGATGGATTATCTTGGCAAAAGGAGAAATGTTCACAAACAGGGATGTAAACAAATTTGTGCACAAAAAATGTTATGCGTATGGAACATTTCTGGGATCTTTTATTTCAGCTCATGAAACATGGGACCAACACTTTACATGTTGCGTTTATATTTCGTGTAGCTATGTGTGCGGCGCGCATGTGCATATATTTCACATGCTTTATTACGATTGTGTAGGCTACTTTGTGAATAAAGTATCTATTGTACTACATAATTTATATGGCATATACCTTCACTATACTACTTTGTTACGCATCAGTGGGGATTAAGTAGTGAGTATACGCAATGCCCACGGGGAAAAAGTGGGTAAGTGGCATATATCTGCTACCTGCATATATCCGCCACTACACCACTGACATTAAGGCAGAAGATACAATCACAAGACAACCAAATGCATGAATGTGTTTGCAATGACAATTGATTGTACAGTAGGCTAGAGCTTCTATAAAAGGAGTGAGACAGGTGACAAAGTCTACATTATACATTTTTGTGGCAACAAATACAAAACTTTTTAGGAGAAACCTATTAAGGCCTGGTTCTCATTATCAAGCAATCCAGTTTCCTATGGAGATTATTGAACACAATGCACCTTGTGAATACAGATGATATGAAGTGATTATTCATTATCCCCCCCTTACACCACAATAGTTTATTCCTATTAATAAACACAGCTGTGTAGCCTATCAAACTCCTGAGGTTGAAGGCTGACCATTAAACCTAAATAGCTACAAAGATGCATTGGCTCCTAAACAGCTACAAAGATGCATTGGCTCCTAAATAGCTACAAAGATGCATTGGCTCATATCACATTATTCCTGCAGCTATGTTTTGAGGCTGGCTGAAAATAAATTATGACCCATCCTGCACGAAGCCAAAAATCAACGTCAATGTGACTATTTATGCAGACATATAAAGTAGGCAAAACGTTGTTTTCACAAGAGGTAGTTCATCAATATATTAAAAAACTGTTTCAATTGACGCGCATTAATCTAGTACAGGTGTGTGGTTACTGATTTGCAGCACACGTCATTCTGTGAAGCAGATGCCAGATACAGAACCTCAAAATGAGAGGAATCAAAACTAAACGCCCAGCTGGTGGTACTTCACCTTGCAATGCAATATGTGTTTGTATAATCTGTTTATTCGACTCTGTAGTACTCCCGCATGTTCATCAGAGAGAAACCCTAATTCCGGAGACAATGGTTCGCTGTCTCTGTATAGCTCGAGCAGCCGAGTCCTGGTGTCCCTGCGCCGGTGCAGTTCTATAACACGCTGTACTGTCCTCTTTCTGAACACACACACCGAGTCCAAGACGGTACTGTGGTACTTCTCCCACATATCCAGTACACGGTAACCGTGCACAAGCCCTGCCTCGTTGTCGATGAAAACCAGGTCGCCACGGGGTGTTCTGAGCAGGTTGTTGGTCTCCCTCTCCATCACGCGCGAGTCCCACTGCAGGCTAAAGAGGTTGCTAACGAGCCTGTCGAAGTTAGCAGACAGGTAGTCCAATATTATCAGGTCCGTCCACTGCATTAGCTCGAGCAGCTCCGCCGTCGTCTTGTTCCCCAGCTCTCCCCGTACAGGACGCAGCCCCTTGCTCTCTTGGCGCAGCGGCGCAGGTGTGATTACCCCTGTCAGGTTGGCGACCCACTGGGTGAGCGAGACCACCGCCCGCTCACTCCACTGTAAACCTCCTATTCTTCTTCTCACAGAAGCCCATTGTTCACTGTCAACGTTCAACTGGGCGAGGATGAGAGGCGGCAGATTTGTAATACCCAGCAAACTAGCCAGGTAATAAGTCAAAGTTTCCCCCTGCACCTGGTCCGCGTTTATTCCATAACGCACGCATGCTTTGGATCGGTCCGAAAAAGTGGCCAGTTGATTGGATATTCTCCCACAGCCCGGCTCCAGTCTGACAATCCGATGTCCCCGGGCTCTCCCTCTCCATGCCCGGGCATGTTCCTCACTGAAGCTGACGGGAAACTTATCCTCAAGCCATTCACTCCAAAATATTCCCTCAACCGGAGAGCCCAATTTGTCCGGGACCCCCCTCTGTGCTGACCCCTTGTTATCTACATTCATATGGTAATCTCTGATTCCTAAAGAGCCAGTTTGATCCGCAACACCAGTGAGATTGTGGGCATCCAGTATGCCCCCCAAATGCAGTCTCTGTGCTACTGGAACGGCGAGCAAAGCCCGGAAAGTTTTAGCAGAGAGTTCCGGGGATGGCCCAATGTGAGCGGACCCCCTACTCGTTAACTGTAGTCCCGTGTTGTATCTCTCCAATCTGCTCCAGACGTAGAATACACTGGCACAAGTGCAGAGAAAGAGAAGTGCAAGTAAATTCGCCGACACAGCCCTCATGGTTACTGAAAGCCGCCCTTCCCTTTGTTGCGACGAGATGACTAGCACATCCCCGACGGCTTCAGCTTCAATTATGAACGAGTGTTTGGAATAAGAACTAGGTAGGCTAATCCAAGTGTTGTGAAACCACACCTAGCCAGAGTGCGATGCCTAGCACAGGCGCTGCGTCCCGTGCCCCGTTCACGGGCGGAGTTGTACTGTTTGGGTCACGGAACCGCCCGTTAATAAGCAACGAGGTTCGCATCTCTGTTCCCGTTGGGTGAACTAAAATCCTTCTCCGTCGATAGGATATGAGCCATGACGCAGTCTTTTCTTTAACGGATCATCTTTTTTTTCAGCGTCTCTCGTTCCGGACAGCAAAGTGCTTTTTCTCTCGCTCTACGCGTCTCCATCTCTCCGATCTCCACTGGGTGCTGGGTTGAGTTTGATTTGTGGTTGTGTTTGATTTGTGTAGTAGCTTCTGCTCCACAGAAACAGGGGGGGGGGGGGGCACGTGACTCGGGCTGCGAGCTGGGTAGGCTTATCGTCGGAAGTGGTAGGTCATATGGAAGCGTACTTTGGAGGGCTACACATCCAGAGCAAGTGCACGCAACGGCGACTCGCTTTTATCTGAATCAAACCGGTACTTTATTCCATTTTTTCAGTTTTGTAAAAAATACATTTTTACACCATTGGACTATACATTTGATTTGTGTAACCCTTGTTGGGCTACTAGATGATTCCACAGGTTTGATGTCCTCACTATTATTCTACAATGTAAAAAAATAGTAAAATATAGAAAACCATTGAATGAGTAGGTGTGTCCAAACTTGACTGGTATATATATATATATATATATATATATATATATATACAGTATCAGTCAAAAGGGTTAAAAAATGGTTCAATGTATGCATCATATATGGAACCCTCAAAATGGTTCCATATAGAATCCTACATGGTGTAATAAATTCATTATGACTATTAAATAGCAATATTTTATTTTGTGCTAAGAATATAATTTAATAAACAAATAAATAATGTACAAAATACCTGAATAGTTTTTAGAATTTGTAATTATATGCAAACATAGTTTTGAATTATGCACTGGTGGCCAGGGAGGCATCTCTTTGTTTGAATGATAGCCCATGTCAACTCTGGCTGACTTTCTTCAATACAACTTTGTCCATTAGTTACAGTGCATGACAAAAATGTCTCTTCTGCTCCATTCTCAGTTGTCATCAGCAGCAGCCGAAAGAGAGATCCTCTGCCTCTGATGGTTTTGGTTACTGCCAGACTGAGCAAAACATAATCTTACAAGTAATGTAACGATTAATTAACTAGGTTATTGAATCACCAAGACTTATTATACATAATGTATTACACTATAAATAATGTATACATACCTCTGTCAGCAGCAGCCTTCAAATGGCTTCATGAAACATAGTCCCCTCAATTGACTCCACACTGAAATACTGAAATAAAAGTAACAATTAGCTAATTACCAATGTCAGGCTGGGTCTGTAGCTCTATTTGGTATATCCCATAACAACAAATCATGTTTATTTGAAAGAGTTAGCTAGCTTGCTTGTAAAGTAGAACGTCAAAGTAGCCTAGCCTTTTCTGTTTTAATGAGCTAAGTCCACCCATTTTGTCATCATTGAGTTGAAGGGAGACACTCATTCTATGAATTACTATTTCTTTTGTTTCAACTTTATGTATCTATCCTATCCACCTAATTTTTTGACATTACGATGGGCACATCCAAACAATTGAAGTGATGGATTCGACTTATAGAGTACTAAAGTAAAGTAAATATACATTTAAGACATTTTATGAGCCCAAGCCCAACAAAGCTGAAATGATTGTGCCATTATCTTGTTATTATTTATATTTTTTACCAATACATAGCTATATGACAGGCACATTAAGCACAACAGAAAGACTTAAAAGCAAATATACGTAGCTATGCTCTCTTTTGTAAGTCAATGAAACAAGCTCCAATAAGCAACTTTGTTTGAGCATGAAGTATATTACAGTATTGTATTATGATGTATTATATGAACTGTAAGTACATACCTCTTTCAAACCATGAGCCTGGGAGAGAACATGTGATGTTGGTGCAGGACATGCAGCCTACAAAGTTACAATTATAGGCTAGCGAATTTGATTTAAATGTTGAAATATAATAGGCCATTACAAAGCTTGTGTCCCACTTAACCAAAACTCAACCTAAATGAAATGTTTTGTTGTCTTGATCTTCGTCATTGTAACGACATGCTCGAATAATATTGGTGCTATAATCAGATGCTGATGGCTTAATTTTCTCTCAGGAATATTGAATAAAAAATAACTGCTACAGCCTAGCGCCTTCTTGCATTCTCTCTTCTTTCAAACTCCCCGGCCAGTGGCTGGGAGTTCTATTCGCTGCTGTATTTAACCTTCAGGAAACAAACGCTTGCATCCCTCTTCCAATAGTCAGTCTATTAGTATAAGAAATGCAAAAAAAAAATATTCTTCCTGCGAACTATTCTAGTCTAGCTTTTCCTGGGACTCCAAGAGCTAATGAGGGTTTTTTAAGGAAAGAGACCAGCAGAGCTCATGGTGCGTTGCGTATTGCACAAGAGACAGAGGCTATAAATTAGAAGCTTATTTCTAGCTGATCATTCTTTAGCTAAATATAAGGCTAATAGAATTGTGTAGTGTTAACATTCTGTATACTCCCCTTGTCCTAAGGGTAAAAATGACCCGGCTTCACTAAACCCCTAAAATAAAGCGGCTTAATTGAATTTTAAACCCCAAATCTACATTTACATTTACATTTAAGTCATTTAGCAGACGCTCTTATCCAGAGCGACTTACAAATTGGTGAATTTACCTTCTGACATCCAGTGGAACAGCCACTTTACAATAGTGCATCTAAATCATTAAGGGGGGGGTGAGAAGGATTACTTATCCTATCCTAGGTATTCCTTGAAGAGGTGGGGTTTCAGGTGTCTCCGGAAGGTGGTGATTGACTCCGCTGTCCTGGCGTCGTGAGGGAGTTTGTTCCACCATTGGGGGGCCAGAGCAGCGAACAGTTTTGACTGGACTGAGCGGGAACTGTACTTCCTCAATGGTAGGGAGGCGAGCAGGCCAGAGGTGGATGAACGCAGTGCCCTTGCTTGGGTGTAGGGCCTGATCAGAGCCTGGAGGTACTGCGGTGCCGTTCCCCTCACAGCTCCGTAGGCAAGCACCATGGTCTTGTAGCAGATGCGAGCTTCAACTGGAAGCCAGTGGAGGGAGCGGAGGAGCGGGGTGAAGTGAGAGAACTTGGGAAGGTTGAACACCAGACGGGCTGCGGCGTTCTGGATGAGTTGTAGGGGTTTAATGGCACAGGCAGGGAGCCCAGCCAACAGCGAGTTGCAGTAATCCAGACGGGAGATGACAAGTGCCTGGATTAGGACCTGCGCCGCTTCCTGTGTGAGGCAGGGTCGTACTCTGCGGATGTTGTAGAGCATGAACCTACAGGAACGGGCCACCGCCATGATGTTGGTTGAGAACGACAGGGTGTTGTCCAGGATCACGCCAAGGTTCTTAGCGCTCTGGGAGGAGGACACAATGGAGTTGTCAACCGTGATGGCGAGATCATGGAACGGGCAGTCCTTCCCCGGGAGGAAGAGCAGCTCCGTCTTGCCGAGGTTCAGCTTGAGGTGGTGATCCGTCATCCACACTAATATGTCTGCCAGACATGCAGAGATGCGATTCGCCACCTGGTCATCAGAAGGGGGAAAGGAGAAGATTAATTGTGTGTCGTCTGCATAGCAATGATAGGAGAGACCATGTGAGGTTATGACAGAGCCAAGTGACTTGGTGTATAGCGAGAATAGGAGAGGGCCTAGAACAGAGCCCTGGGGGACACCAGTGGTGAGAGCGCGTGGCGAGGAGACAGATTCTCGCCACGCCACCTGGTAGGAGCGACCTGTCAGGTAGGACGCAATCCAAGCGTGGGCCGCGCCGGAGATGCCCAACTCGGAGAGGGTGGAGAGGAGGATCTGATGGTTCACAGTATCGAAGGCAGCCGATAGGTCTAGAAGGATGAGAGCAGAGGAGAGAGAGTTAGCTTTAGCAGTGCGGAGCGCCTCCGTGATACAGAGAAGAGCAGTCTCAGTTGAATGACTAGTCTTGAAACCTGACTGATTTGGATCAAGAAGGTCATTCTGAGAGAGATAGCGGGAGAGCTGGCCAAGGACGGCACGTTCAAGAGTTTTGGAGAGAAAAGAAAGAAGGGATACTGGTCTGTAGTTGTTGACATCGGAGGGATCGAGTGTAGGTTTTTTCAGAAGGGGTGCAACTCTCGCTCTCTTGAAGACGGAAGGGACGTAGCCAGCGGTCAGGGATGAGTTGATGAGCGAGGTGAGGTAAGGGAGAAGGTCTCCGGAAATGGTCTGGAGAAGAGAGGAGGGGATAGGGTCAAGCGGGCAGGTTGTTGGGCGGCCGGCCGTCACAAGAAGCGAGATTTCATCTGGAGAGAGAGGGGAGAAAGAGGTCAGAGCACAGGGTAGGGCAGTGTGAGCAGAACCAGCGGTGTCGTTTGACTTAGCAAACGAGGATCGGATGTCGTCGACCTTCTTTTCAAAATGGTTGACGAAGTCATCTGCAGAGAGGGAGGAGGGGGGGGGGGAGGAGGATTCAGGAGGGAGGAGAAGGTGGCAAAGAGCTTCCTAGGGTTAGAGGCAGATGCTTGGAATTTAGAGTGGTAGAAAGTGGCTTTAGCAGCAGAGACAGAGGAGGAAAATGTAGAGAGGAGGGAGTGAAAGGATGCCAGGTTCGCAGGGAGGCGAGTTTTCCTCCATTTCCGCTCGGCTGCCCGGAGCTCTGTTCTGTGAGCTCGCAATGAGTCATCGAGCCACGGAGCGGGAGGGGAGGACCGAGCCGGCCTGGAGGATAGGGGACATAGAGAGTCAAAGGATGCAGAAAGGGAAGAGAGGAGGGTTGAGGAGGCAGAATCAGGAGATAGGTTGGAGAAGGTATGAGCAGAGGGAAGAGATGATAGGATGGAAGAGGAGAGAGTAGCGGGGGAGAGAGAGCGAAGGTTGGGACGGCGCGATACCATCCGAGTAGGGGCAGTGTGGGAAGTGTTGGATGAGAGCGAGAGGGAAAAGGATACAAGGTAGTGGTCGGAGACTTGGAGGGGAGTTGCAATGAGGTTAGTGGAAGAACAGCATCTAGTAAAGATGAGGTCGAGCGTATTGCCTGCCTTGTGAGTAGGGGGGGAAGGTGAGAGGGTGAGGTCAAAAGAGGAGAGGAGTGGAAAGAAGGAGGCAGAGAGGAATGAGTCAAAGGTAGACGTGGGGAGGTTAAAGTTGCATGAAAAAACAACCTGTCATTCATCACAAACTTTGTGAATATCTGGGGTTTCTCTCTTCACAATGCAGAAAGACTGCATTTAGTCTGTGGACACCACTCATTTTTATTACAACACACCTGTCATAATTGTTTTCTTTACTAAAGTAGAGGTTTATTATTATTGCTAAGGGTACTGCATAGGTGTAAACATACAATATTTAGCAAGAGATAGCACTTGTATAGCCTAAGAAGGTAGCATAAATGTGCAAAAATAGTTTTGAATGCATTTTATTGAAGGGAAACAATTACAGTCAAACTTTTTTGGCAACATAGTGATATATTTGTATACACTGTACAATGAGGAATTCAAGTACAAAATACTCTTCTCCCATTTTTTATCATTGCCCCCATCCACAACGTGTATAAACAACAACAATAAATAAGAATAAAATAAGATAATAAGACAAAAACATGAAGTACATAAATAAATCAACTCTAATTAGCACATCGGACAGTATGCAAGCATGTGTGCATGCACTTTGCAGATGTATTTCTCACATGTGCCGCACATAGTATTTGTTTTACAGTCCTTCTTTTGGGGGGCAGAATTGGCATCTCCTCCTCTTGCCTGCTCCAGCTGCAGCCTCAGGTGGATCAGGACAAGATTCAGCCCCCTGAACAGCTTTCACAAGCGCTGCAGAGGCTGCTGTACGGGGGAGGCGCTCCCTTCTTTGAATGTTTGGGGTTACAAGTGCCTTTCCCAGATGCTCCAGGAACACCCTCCTCTTGTTCCACTTATCAGGCATCCAGGTAGGGTTGAGCTTGTTCCATATCACAAAGGCATTGTATGAGGACACATCAATGATGTTATGGAAGATGACCAGGGGCCAGCGGGCAGTCATCCTCCTGCAGCTGTAAGTTCCAATCACCTTGTCCAGGTTGTCCACGCCTCCTTTGTTGTGGTTGTAGTCCAGGATGATGGCTGGCTTCCTGTCCTCACTATCACTGATCTCAGCCGTTTTGTGCAGTGTGCTCAGGAGGACCACATTCTTGATCCTCTTTGGGGGGTATGATAGTTGAGTGGTGCTGGGGGTGAAGGCAAACTTAGATGAGAAAGCCTCTCTCCCCCTTGTTGCGAGGAGTTCTAACTCTGTCAACCATGGTGATCTTCCTCTTCAGGAGCTGCTGGCTGAGTTCAATCAGTAGCATACATCATCTCAATGTCTCATTATGTGTGTGTGTGTGCGGTTTTTGTGGTGTGTAAATTATTTTTTAACTGCCGGGTCAAAAATGAACCTAAGACAATCTTTGTACCCTGGTGGTGTACATCTTTCATGGAAATATGAACAAAGGCGATGTTTCACTTTTTCTAATGTTGGGGTCACCCGAGGAAAAGTCATCAAATTCCAAGTTAAAAAAATATAATTTAGGAGGTTTTCTCTGCTGTTAAACATAGTGGCGGGTCATTATTGACCCTTATGACGACACAAGGGTTAATTGAATTTATTACCTGAAATTATTACCTGAAAGAGGTAGGCAAGGAAATATACACTACAGTAGGTCTTCGTTTCCTACCAAAAGTATGTGGACATCTGCTCGTCGAACATCTCATTCCAAAGTAATGGGCATTGATATGGAGTCCCCCCCCCTGCTACAATAACTGCCTCCACTCTTCTGGGAAGACTTTCCAATAGATGTTGGAACATTGCTGCGGGGACCTCCATTCAGCCACAAAAGCATTCGTGAGGTTGTGCATTGATGATGGGCGATGAGGCCGAGCTTTACACCACTCCAGCAGATGCTTGTCATTATGCATGGTGATCTTAAGTGAGCTTGAGTGCGGCTACTCGGCCATGGAAATCCATTTCATGAAGCTCCCAACAAGCAGTTCTTGTGCTGACGTTGCTTCCAGAGACAATTTGGAGTGTTGCAACTGAGAACAGACTATTTTTTTATTGCTACATGCTTCAGCACTCGATGGTCCAGTTCTGTGAGCTTGTGTGGCCTACCACTTCCTGGCTGAGCCGTTGCTGTTCCGGTACATCACCACTTCACAATAACAGCACTTACAGTTGACCGGGCAACTGTAGCATTTGACAAACTGACTAGTTGGAAAGGTAGCATCCTATGATGGTGCCACTTTGAAAGTCACTGAGCTCTTCAGTAAGGCCATTCTACTGACAATGTTTGTCTATGGAGAATGCAGGGCTGTATGCTCGATTTTATACACTTGTCAGCAACGGGTGTATGAAGGGGTGTTCACTGTTCACATACTTTGTGTATGTATGTATGTATGTATGTATGTATGTATGTATGTATGTATGTATGTATGTATGTATGTATGTATGTATGTATGTATGTATGTATGTATGTATGTATGTATGTATGTATGTATGTATGTATGTATGTATGTATGTATGTATGCATGTATATTTACAGAACCAGTCAAAAGTTTGGATACACCTACTCATTCTAGGGTTTTTCTTTATTTGAACTTTTTTTTTTTTACATTGTAGAATAATACTGAAGAAATCAAAACCAAGAAATAACTAATATGGAATCATCTAGTAACCCAAAAAGTGTTAAACAAATCAAAATATATTTCTCAATTGGGTGGAGGTTGGGTGATTGTGGAGGCCAGGTCATTTAATGCAGCACTCCATCACTCTCCTTCTTGGTCAAAAGTAGTCATTGTCCTGTTGTAATACAAATGATAGTGCCCACTAAGCGCAAACCAGATGATATCGCTGCAGAATACTGTGGTAGCCAAGCTGGTTAAGTGTGCCTTGAATTCTAAATAAATCAAAGTGCCACCAGGAAAGCACCATCACACCTCCTACTCCATGCTTCACGTTGGGAACCACACATGCAGAGATAATCCGTCCACTTACTCTGCGTCTCACAAAGACACGGTGGTTAGAACCAAAAATCTTAAATTTAGACTCAACAGACCAAAGGACATATTTCCACCGGTCTAATGTCCATTGCTTGTGTTTCTTGGCCCAAGCAAGTCTCTTCTTCTTATTGGTGGTTTCTTTGCAGCAATTTGAACATGAAGGTCTGATTCACGCAGTCTCCTATGAACAGTTGATGTTGAGATGTGTCCGTTACTTGAACTTTGGGCTGTAATTTTGGAGGCTGGTAACTCTAATACAATCCTCTGCAGCAGAGGTAACTCTGGGTCTTCGTTTCCTCTGGCGGTCCTCATGAGAGCCAGTTTCATCATAGTGCTTGATGGTTTTTGTGACTGCACTCAAAGAAACTTTCAAAGTTCTTGAAATGTTCTGTATTGACTGACCTTCATGTCTGAAGGTAACGATAGACTGTCATTTCTCTTTGCTTATTTGAGCTGTTCTTGGCATAATGTGGACTTGGCCTTTTACCAAATAGAGGTATCTTCTGTATACCACCCCTACCTTTTCACAACACAACTGATTGGCTCAAACGCATTAAGAAGGAAGAAATTCCAAAAATGTACTTTTAACAATTGAAATGCATTTCAGGTGACTTCCTCATGAAGCTGGCTGAGAGAATGCCAAGAATGTGCAAAGCTGTCATGAAGGCAGAGGGTGGCTACTTTGAAGAATCTCAAATATAAAATATATTTTGATTTGTGGTTAATTAATACTGTACATGATTCCATATGTGCTATTTCATTGTTTTGATGACTTCTACAATGTAGAAAATAGTACAACTAAAGATAAACCCTTGAGTGAGTAGGTGTGTCCAAACTTTTGACTGGTAATGTATATAGAATATATCAACTTTGAACAAGAATATCTATTTTTAATTCAATTTGAATGGAATTGATGGAGAGAGAGAATACTATGACAGAGTGCTCACATGCACTCTGATTTAATGTAACAATATTCAGTTGATATGCTGTTTTAAAACTCTACAGCTGGAAAAATACAATTATCTTTACAAAAAAAAAATCTACTGACAAATAAAATCAATCAAACCATCCAAACTGTGCAGCGGCAATTTGAGGAATGGAAAGAGACATCTGTTACAAAACACCAAAACCTTTAATGACATTCGGAGATTGCCAAGCCTTCAATACTCTGTCAGCCTAAAGTATTTGAGGGATGTGTTTTCTGTTTGTCCAGATTGACATAGTCTGTTTATTTTGGTGTTGAAAACTCAAACCATGATATTGAGGTGCCTGAAGTCGGTATGTTATGTTTTATTGGTTGTGTGTTGCATTGGCACAGAAACCTGTTGATGAAACATTTGTTGCATATATTTTACATAATTATAAATATTGCATCAAAATGTTGAAAATTTGATTCCCCTTGCTGATCAGTGGTCAGCGAACCCTCAACCTTCTGTGGTTGGTGAACCCACAACCTTCTGGCCTATAGCCCTGTGTGGCATTGACTGTGCCACAAAAGCATGCTGAAGTGGCAAAGTTGATATCCAAGAGTTCCCTTTCTTGTTTCAGCATGACAATGCCCCCATGCACAAAGAGGTCCATACATAAATGGTTTGTCGAGATCAGTGTGGAAGAACTTGACTGGCCTGCACAGAGGACTGACCTAAATATTTTCTTATTTTATTTAACTAGGCAAGTCAATGACAGCCTAGGAACAGTGGGTTAACTGCCTTGTTCAGGGGCAGAACAGGTTTTTACCTTGTCAGCTCAGGGATTTGATCTAGCAACCTTTTGATTACTGGCTCAATGCATCTAACCACTAGGCTACCTGCCACCCCAATCTCATTGGACACCTTTGGAATGAATTGGATCACTGACTGCGAGCCAGTCCCAATCGCCCTACATCAGTACCCGATCTCGCTAATGCTGTTGTGGCTGAATGGAAGCAAGTCCCTGCAGCAATGTTCCAACATCTAGTGGAAAGCCTTCCCAGAAAAGTGGAGGCTGTTTTAGAAGCAAAGGGGGACAACTCCATATTAATGCCTATTCATTTTGGAATTAAATTTTCGATGAGTCCACATACTTTTGGTCATGTAGTGTAATTGCATCTAGCCTGCCGGATTGGGAAACCATTTGGATCGGTTATCATTTTTTTCTCATCGGTTTAGCCACAAGGTACAGGCACATTACCAGGCCAGTAATATGCAATGACCTACTGTATATAAACCCTGGATTGTTGATACTAAGTATTGGCTATTGAGAAGCTTTGAAGCCACAATTCGGCAATATTGGCACTCCGAGTAGGAGCAGTCCTCCATAGGAATGAATGAAATTCTACAGTATTTCAATTAAATGTTTAAGGACTAAATTGCATGATGTATTTAAGTTACAGTAACATTTGTACTCTCTAAAAATACTTTTTAGGAAAATGTTTTTATATATTTTGTTAAATGTGTATGTTTATCTCACATAATATAATTTAAAACTATTCATTAAGGTGTCTGTAATAGAACACAACTGAGCAAGAGGACAAGTACATTAGTGTCTAGTTTGAGAAGCAGACACCTCACAAGTCCTCAACTGGCAGCTTCATTAAGTAGTACCCGCAATACACCAGTCTCAACGTCAACAGTGAATTGGCGACACCGGGATGCTGGCCTTCTAGGCAGAGTTGCAAAGAAAAAGACCTACCTCAGACTGACCAATAAAAATATATGATTAAGATGGGCAAAAGAACATAGTGACTGGACAGAGGAACTCTTTCTAGAAGGCAAGCATCCGGAGTCACTTCTTCACTGTTGACGTTGAGACTGGTGTTTTGCGGGTACTATTTAATGAAGCTGCCAGTTGAGTACTTGTATGGCTATTTTGGATCACCCCTCCCCAGTAAATTTCTATCTGTCCCTAGGCTACTTGCAAGTTGGTTCAACCACCATCCTCTGTATGGTCATTCTGGAATGGAAGTTGGTTTCTGAATCAGAATGGTAGTTACCTTATGAATGGATCAAAAGGTTCTATATAGAACCCCTTTTTTATCTAAGAGTGTATGCTTTAATTAAACACATTATTTCCTCTTGCTTCTAGCTAACATTTAGTTTGCAACAGCACTTTTTATTATGAATGTCGCCAACAAAACCAAGAAACAACTAAAACGACCGTGAAGCTTACTAGGGCTATACAGGCAACTAACAAAGTCAACTACCCACAACTAAGGTGGCAAAACAGGCTGCCTAAGTATGATTCCCAATCAGAGACAACAATAGACAGCTGCCTCTGATTGGGAACTACACTCGGCCAAACACACAGAAATACAAAACATAGAATGCCCACCCCACATCACACCCTGATGTCGTGTCTTTGGCTATGCCGGATTAAGTGATATGACATGCTATTCTGTAAAATCCTTTCTCCGTAATTAATATTACCTGATTGAGCTAATCATGTAAATGTAATTAACTAGAGAGTCAGGGCACCACAAAATAATATTTATAGAGCTGTTATCTTCCGAATAAACTCTTAAAGACTTAGTAATATTTTACATCAATAGCAGTCAATATTAATCGTCACCTTAATTCAGTCTCGTCTGAAAGTTGTAAATTCTTGGTTATCTTCACGAACCCTGGCTAACAAGTTGAATCAGCAATACAAAATTGGGTTTCATTATTTATTTACTAAATAGCTAACTAATCACACAGAATTACATATACAAAGAATGAATCATACCTTGATTACAAATCACGTCATAAAGGAAAACGTCCCTAGCGGGCGGAACATGTATGACAGCTGGTTACACAAAATAAAAGGGGCTGGGTTTGAGTGAAAGAGCGGGAAGACTGAGGGACAAAGGGAGAAGCTGTGCTATTGTAAATATCAGTATCTTCTGCATTCTAAATTACCGCCCATTTGGAAAAGGAAAATGCAATAAATATTTACTCTGAGCTGCGCTTCGGTAGGTTGGTGGTAGATGGAAGGCCGTGTTGCCAAACCGAGTCCTTTGAAGAATGTCTCTGGTTGTTAATTGAATACATTGTAGTAACGTCGTTGTGTGGTAGACGGGATACTCTGTCGGTTCTTTCCTAGCCCGCGTTTGCAGCTGCTGTTGCTAACTCAACGGCGAGGAGGTATCACTTCTGTAGTGAATAAGAGTTCAAAGTTCATACCATTCGCAACCAAAGCTCACGCTGAGGTAGGCTTAGTTCTGTAGTTGACATGTTAGTCCTTTTAACGCAGAGGCTGCAGACCTCACGTACTTAGAACAGGAGGTTACATTTTCATCAAGGCTTTATATAGTGGAGCGAGAAGGGTGTGTCTGACAAGTTTTATAACCCATGTCTCTTCACAGGGGCGGGCCACTGATTGAGCAGAGCCCTTCCTTATGAAAACCCAAATCTCTTTGGAAGCTAAACTTATATTTCATCTCTCCACCAACAATTTTATATTCAAACATTTAAATTGAACAACAATTCCATGTGAATCCGATAACTCTGATGTGTAGACTTTACACTGTAGACTTTATGTCATCCTGTCATCGAGGAGAATGTCTCAGATGACAACCGAACTGACATCAAATCAAATCAAATCAATTCAAATTTATTTATATAGCCCTTCGTACATCAGTTGATATCTCAAAGTGCTGTACAGAAACCCAGCCAAAAACCCCAAACAGCAAGCAATGCAGGTGTTGAAGCACGTTGGCAAGGAAAAACTCCCTAGAAAGGCCAAAACCTAGGAAGAAACCTAGAGAGGAACCAGGCTATGAGGGGCGGCCAGTCCTCTTCTGGCTGTGCCGGGTGGAGATTATAACAGAACACGGCCAAATTACCAGCATGGTCAAATAATAGGTCTGGGACAGGTAGCACGTCCGGTGAACAGGTCAGGATTCCATAGCCGCAGGCAGAACAGTTGAAACTGGAGCAGCAGCACGGCCAGGTGGACTGGGACAGCAAGGAGTCATCATGTCAGGGAGTCCTGAGGCATGGTCCTAGGGCTCAGGTCCTTCGAGAAAGTGAAAGAAAGAGAGAAAGGGAGAATTAGAGAGAGCATACTTAAATTCACACAGGACACCGGATAAGACAGGAGAAGTACTCCAGATATAACAAACTGACCCTAGCCCCCCGACACAAAAACTACTGCAGCATAAATACTGGAGGCTGAGACAGGAGGGGTCAGGAGACACTGTGGCCCCATCCGATGATACTCCCGGACAGGGCCAAACAGTAAAGATATACCCCACCCACATTGCCAAAGCACAGTCCCCACACCACTAGAGGGATATCTTCAACCACCAATTTACCATCCTGAGACAAAGCTGTGTATAGCCCACAAAGATCTCTGCCACGGCACAACCCAAGGGGGGCACCAACCCAGACAGGAAGATCACATCAGTGACTCAACCCACTCAAGTGACGCACCTATCCTAAGGACGGCATGAAAGAACACCAGTAAGCCAGTGACTCAGCCCCTGTAATAGGGTTAGAGGCAGAGAATCCCAGTGGAACCGGCCAGGCAGAGACAGCAAGGGCGGTTCATTGCTCCAGAGCCTTTCCGTTCACCTTCACACTCCTGGGCCAGACTACACTCAATCATATGACTCACTGAAGAGATGAGTCTTCAGTAAAGACTTAAAGGTTGAGACCGAGTTTGCGTCTCTCACATGGGTAGGCAGACCTTTCCATAAAAATTGAGCTCTATAGTAGAAAGCCCTGCCTCCAGCTGTTTGCTTAGAAGTTCTAGGGACAATTAGGAGACCTGCGTCTTGTGACCGTAGCGTATGTGTAGGTATGTACGGCAGGACCAAATCAGAGAGATAGGTAGGAGCAAGCCCATGTTATGCTTTGTAGGTTAGCAGTAAAACCTTGAAATCAGCCCTTAACTTGACAGGAAGCCAGTGTAGGAAGGCTAGCACTGGAGTAATATGATCAATTTTTTTGGTTCTAGTCAGGATTCTAGCAGCCGTATTTAGCACTAACTGAAGTTTATTTAGTGCTTTATAAGGATAGCTGGAAGTAGAGCATTGCAGTAGTCTAACCTAGAAGTGACAAAAGCATGGATACATTTTTCTGCATCATCTTTGGACAGAACATTTCAGATTTTTGCAATGTTGCGTAGATGGAAAAAAGCTGTCCTTAAAACAGTCTTGATATGTTTGTCAGTATGGTGATGAACGCTGAGCTGTATTCAATGAATAGCATTCTCGCTTCGGTGTTCCTTTTGTCCAGGTGGGAAAGGGCATTGTGCAATTTTGGGGCTTCACCATGTTTCATTGAAATGTACAGCTGTGTGTCATCCACATAGCAGTGAAAGTTAACATTATGTTTTCGAATGACATCCCCAAGAGGTAAAAAAATATAGTGAAAACAATAATGGTCTTAAAATGTGACCTTGAGGAACACCGAAATTTACAGTTGATTTGTCAGAGGACAAACCATTCATAGAGACAAACTGATATCTTTCCGACAGATAAGATCTAAACCAGGCCAGAACTTGTCCGTGTAGACCCATTTTGGTTTCCAATCTCTCCAAAAGGATGTGGTGATCGATGGTATCAAAAGCAGCACTAAGGTCTAGGAGCACGAGGACAGATGCAGAGCCTCGGTTTTATGCCGTTAAAAGGTCATTTACCACCTTCACAAGTGCAGTCTCAGTGCTATGATGGGGTCTAAAACCAGACTGAAGCATTTCGTATACATTGGTTGTCTTCAGGAAGGCAGTGAGTTGCTGCACAACAGCCTTTTCTAAAAATGTTGAGAGGTATGGAAGATTCGATATATGCCGATAGTTTTGATATTTTCTGAGTCAAGGTTTGGCTTTTTCAAGAGAGGCTTTATTACTGCCACTTTTATTGAGTTTGGTACACATCCGGTGGATAGAGAGCCGTTTATTATGTTCAACATAGGAGGGCCAAGCACAGTAGCTATAAAAAGTGATTGAGTAGGCTGCATAGATTTCATGACTAGAAGCTCAAAAGAAGAAAACATATATTTTTTTTGTAAATTGAAATTTGCTATTGTAAATGTTAGCAACACCTCCGCCTTTGTGGGATACACAGGGGATATGGTCACTCGTGTAACCAGGAGGTGAGGCCTCATTTAACACAGTAAATTCATCAGGCTTAAGCCATGTTTCAAGCAGGACTGGGGACCGTCGCTGGAGGCTCCGGACTATAGACCGTCGCTGCAGGATCCGGACTGGAGACTGTCGCTGCAGGCTCCGGATCGCGGATCAATACTGGAGGCTTCGTGCCATGAATCATCACTGGAGGCTTCGTGCCATGGATTATCACCAGAGGCTTCATGCCATAAGTCATCACTGGAGGCTTCGTGCCATGGATTATCACTAGAGGCTTCGTGCCATGGATCATCATTGGAGGCTTTGTGCCATGGATCATCACCGGAGGCTTCGTGCCATAGATCATCATTGGAGGCTTTGTGCCATGGATCATCAATGGAGGCTTCGTGGTTCTGGTTCTGGGAGAAGGCACAGGACTCACCAGGCTGGGGAGAAATACTGGAGGCTTGGTTCTTGGAGCAGGCACCGAACTCACCAGGTGGGGTAGACATACAGGAGGCCTGGTTCTGGGATCAGGCACAGGGCTCACCAGGCTGGGGAGACATACTGGAGGCTTGGTTCTTGGAGTAGGCACTGGATACACTGGGCTGTGGAGGGGCACTGGAGGTCTCGAGCGTAGAGCCTGCACAACCCGTCCTGGCTGGATGGTTACCTCTGGAGTAGGGATAGAACCCTAAAGGTCCTTTGCCTTCACTGGGTAGACACTGAGTATACCAAACATTATGAAACCATCCTAATATTGAGTTGCCCTCAATTTCCCACTTTTGCCCTTAGAACAGCCTCAATTCATCAGGGCATGGACTCTACAAGGTGTCAAAAGCGTTCCACAGGGATGTTGGCCCATGTTGATTCCAATGATATCCACAGTTCCACAGTCAAATCGGCTGGATGTCCTTTGGGTGGTGGATCATTCTTTATACACATGGGAAACTGTTGAGCATGAAAAACCCAGAAATGTTGCAGTTCTTGACACAAACTGGTGAGCCTGGCACCTACTACTATACCCTGTTCAAAGGCACTGAAATCTTTTGTCTTGACCATTGACCCTCTGAATGGCACTCATGCACAATCAATGTCTCAATTGTTTCCAGGCTTAAAAACCCTTCTTTAACCTGTCTCCTCCCCCTTCATCTACACTGATTGAAGTGGATTTAACAAGTGACATCAATAAGTGATCATACATTTCACCTGTAGTCAACTGGTCAGTCTATGTCATGGAAAGAGCAGATGTTTTTCATGTTTTGTGTACTCAGTGTATGTCAAAACTTTTTTAGTTAAGGGTTCTTTAATCTCATCCAAAGAACCAAAAGGTTCTATATTAAACCCCAAATAACCCTTTTCTCTAAGAGTTTATGATTGAGAAAGAGAGTGCTCTTGAAACCAGTTTCAGAGATTTGATCCACTGAGTCCACTTAAATAACCTAAACATCATGTAACATCTATGCTCCCCCTTAGTTCATTTATGAATAAGACCCAAACTGTTCTGTCCTTGCTGTGACCTCAATTTTTATTTATTTAGGCAAGTCAGTTAAGAACAACTTCATATTTTCAATGATGGCCTAGGAACAGTGGGTTAACTGCTTGTTCAGGGGGAGAACAACAGATTTGTACCTTGTAAGCTCGGGGGTTTGAACTTGCAACCTTCTGATTACTAGTCCAACACTCTAACCACTAGGCTACCCTGTCACCCAAAGCACCATGCCCCAAGCCCCAAGCACCAAAGCACCATGCACCATGCACCAAGCCCCAAAGCACCATGCACCAAGCACCAAGCCCCAAAGCACCAAGCCCCAAGCACCAAGCCCCAAGCTCCATGCTTTTACTTCTCAGACAGTTCTTTCCTAATATGGCTTTGCAACATTGTGGATTGGTATTAGGCCTTGGCTACTCATTGCACTCAAATAATTACATAAACATTGACTTCTGTGTGCAGTCTCTTAAAGTCATTTTAAATAATTACTGCACTTAATTTCATCATTTATCAATGACTGTGGGTTATACGGTTCATGTACGATTTTCATTACGTCTGCATGATTAGTTCTTCTGCTGAATGCAGCTCATTTGAGTGGATAAGAATTTACTTGTCTGGGATAACACTGAAGCGCAGGCCTATCTTCCATACTTAATTAGGATTAACAGGGCCACACAACGAAAAGGACTTGATTTATTTCTACTCTTTGAGCCTGTTCCCACGATGCTTTATTTTTAGAATCCATGGGCTATTGTTGAAATGAACAATCCTCTAACATACTGTACCAATATCAGTGGTGTCAGTTCAGCTAAACCTAAGGTATGGCAAAGTAGGGTGTGTAGAAGTTGAAGCTCATTTACTGTATTTGTACACAATTTAAAAACTCTGAAATGGTATTTGGAGAACAGCAAAAAATAACACAAATGACCTCAGCCTTTATCCCTACTAAGCTATATGGAATTGTTTAAATTATTACCACAATATTAGGTTTAAAGGCACATTTCAACGCTGCTTTATTTTACTATATATGTCCATTAAAATGTTATTGTCATATGAAATGTTTCATAAAAATGTTGAATTTCTGTAACAAATATGAGCGTTTCATAAGTAAAACTGAGGTAACATAGCTAATGTTACCTAGCTAACTAGGCCTAACAGGTAGAATGACCGCGGAGAGGATGGCTGCCGTATTATGGGCTCCTAACCAATTGTGCTATTTTGTGTATTTTTTTTCACGTTGTTTGTAACTTATTTTGTTGCCAATGTTTCTGCCACTGTCTCTTTTGACCAAAAAGAGCTTCTGGATATCAGAACAGTGATTACTCATCTCAAACTGGACAAAGATTTTTTTCTTTAATGATTCGGACGCAAAGGATTTACTGCTGCTACCGGACAAGACCCAAATCCCCGTCATTCGCATGAAGAGGATTCATCGATAGACGGGACACAGATCCGGGTGCCTTGCTGGCTGATCGATGACATGGATAACATACAGTTGCCTGGGTTTTCCGTGTATTGGCAAGACAGAACAGCTACCTCCGGTAAGACAAGGGGTGGTGGCCTGTGTCTATTTGTCAATAACAGCTGGACCACACTATTTATCAAGAGAGTTTTCATCTACAGTACCAGTCAAAAGTTTGGACACACCTACTCATTCAAGGGTTTTTCCTTATTTTACTATTTTCTACATTGTAGAATAATAGTGAACACATCAAAACTATGACATAACACGTATGGAATCATGTGGTAACCAAAAAAGTGTTAAACAAATCAAAATATATTTGATATTTGATATTCTTCAATGTAGCCACCCGTTGCCTTCATGACAGCTTTGCACACTTCAGAGGCATCTGCATTCACCAAATAGTGGGTGGTTACCCTTACATATATTCTCCAGACTTGCCCAGAGGGAGTTGTTGATATGTTGTTAATTATTTTTTTTGATAACATTTTGTTTGGAAAAATATACCCAAAATACATTTAACTTAGGCCTACATGTCTTTAGTATTTTACAGAATAAAGATAAAACAATGTTTTATCCACAATCTGCTCTGGACAAGTCCAGTCTTGGAGTGTCTTATAAACAAAATTAAACCAAAATATTTAGGCTGACTTTGTCCAGTGTCCAGAAAATGAAATAGATGCATAATACACACTATTTTGTCACAACAAGGCCGGCTTCAAATGCCGACATTAATGTGAAAGTAACCCGTGCATAAAACAGCTGACAGCGAATGAAAACTACAGTATGTCAGATAAATACGACACATGCTTTGAAATAAAATGCACACATCAAAGGACTTACTTAGGCCTACAATTGACAGGGATGCATGAGACAAACAAACTCAACCAGAGAATGATGAAAATCACAAAATAAAACAGGAAAACCTACACATGCCTTTCTAAAGGGAGCTAACGCCCCACCCGTGATTCAGCACCGCTGAATGAACAGTGCCTACATATTGGTAGTCATAGTGGAGCTCGTGGCATGGTGCTGAATGGACAGCGCCTCTGTCTTGTAGCCAGGTATAGAATTATTTCATTTGCGGGCAGTTTTATATTTTCTGGGCACAGTTAGGTAGCCTACAATGCGTATATGAAAATCATAACTGGCACGCAGATCTTTAGAAATGGTAGGATCAATTGTAAATTTGCATTCCACATGGAAAAAGGTGTCTGATGCCCTTGTGGAACGGCTCATAAACTGTACTATGAGTGTCATTGTCTCGTGTGCTTCAAATCAAAATAGTCCCGTGTGCTTCCTGCTTATTTTTGCATTGCCTGTCTGCATTATTTGCGAGGAAAGGGAAACATTCTGTGAAATATTGACACATTGTATCGACAAGGTGGCTCTGAGAATATTGAAAAATTGTATCAATGAACGAGGCAGCTCGGAGAATGTTGAAACATTTTGTATATCTCAAGGCTGCTCTGAGAATATTCATTGTATCATAGTTGCCAACCAGGAGGCGGCTTGTGCACATTTTTAGCTTGTCGCTGTCTTATTGTGTTGCCTCCACTGCATCTGGGTGCTCATTATATGCAACAAAAAAACATCCCAACATCCACACTATAGCTACTAAATAACTTAGCAATGTTTAATGATGTTTTATCAGGCAGATTGATCTGTTAGAAAATCTAATTTTAATTCAGGAAGATGGACAAGAAAGACTGATAGAGTGAGAGGTGGGAATTCATTATCAGAGCCAGGTAGACTACAGGTAGGGATGCAGGTAGAGAATGATGATGAAGTAGGTTTACAACAAGAAGTAAAAAAAGGTTTTCCCTTTTTAAGCAATCATTAATTATTTGCCTTATCTCAATTATCATTCTGTCACTGCATGACAATGCACATTTCTTATTGTAACAGTATTCTTCATGTGAAGGAGAGTCGGACAAAAATGCGGCGTGGCTATTGAGATTCATGTTTAATAAAAAAAACAACTAAACACAAACACTACAAAACAAGAAACGTAATACGAAAACCGAAACAGCCTATACTGGTGCAAAGTAACACATAGACAGTAACAAGGACAATCACCCACGAAACACTCAAAGAATATGGCTGCCTAAATATGGTTCCCAATCAGAGACAATGATAAACATCTGCCTCTGATTGAGAACCACTTCAGACAGCCATAGACTAACCTAGAAAACCCCACTAAGCTACAATCCAAATACCTGTGAAAAAACCCCAAGACAAAACACACCACATGCAAAAACACATGTCACACCCTGGCCTGACCAAATAGATAAAGAAAACACAAAATACTAAGACCAGGGCGTGACAGAACCCCCCCCCCAGGTGTGGACTCCCGGCCACACACCAAAACCCATAGGAGAGGGTCCGGGTGGGCGTCTGTCCACGGTGGCGGCTCCGGCGCGGGACGTGGACCCCACTCTAACAAAGTCTTAGTCCATCTTCCTTGCGTTCTTAGATAGGCGACCCTCGCCGCCGACCTTGGCCTAGTAGTCCTCACCAAGGACCCCACTGGACTGAGGGGCAGCTCGGCACTGAGGGGTAGCTCGGCACTGAGGGGTAGCTCGGCACTGAGGGGTAGCTCGGCACTGAGGGGTAGCTCGGCACTGAGGGGTAGCTCAGGCAGGTAGTTGGCTCTGGCAGATCCTGGCTGGCTGGCGGTTCTGGCAGATCCTGGCTGACTGGCGGATCTGGAAGAGTCTGGCTGACTGGCGGATCCCGGCTGACTGGCGGATCTGGAAGATCCCGGCTGACTGGCGGATCTGGAAGAGTCTGGCTGACTGGCGGATCTGGAAGATCCTGGCTGACTGGCGGATCTGGAAGAGTTTGGCTGACTGGCGGATCCTGGCTGACTGGCGGGTCTGGAAGATCCTGGCTGACTGGCGGGTCCTTTCATACTGTTGGCTCTGGCTGCTCCATGCTGACTGGCAGCTCTGGCTGCTCCATGCTGACTGGTGGCTCTGGCTGCTCCATGCTGACTGACGGCTCTGGCTGCTCCGTGCTGACTGACGGCTCTGGCTGCTCCGTGCTGACTGACGGCTCTGGCTGCTCCGTGCTGACTGACGGCTCTGGCTGCTCCATGCTGACATACGGCTCTGGCTGCTCCATGCTGACTGACGGCTCTGGCTGTTCCTTGCAGACTGGCAGCTCTGGCGGCTTCTTGCAGACTGGCAGCTCTGGCGGCTCCATGCTGACTGGCAGCTTCTTGCAGACTGGCAGCTCTGGCGGCTTCTTGCAGACTGGCAGCTCTGGCGGCTTCTTGCAGACTGGCAGCTCTGGCTGCTCCATGCAGACTGGCAGCTCTGGCTGCTCCATGCAGACTGGCTGCTCCATGCAGACTGGCAGCTCCTTGCAGACTGGCAGCTCCTTGCAGACTGGCAGCTCTGGCTGCTCCATGCAGACTGGCAGCTCTGGCTGCTCCATGCAGACTGGGAGCTCTGGCTGTGCTTAACAGGCAGGAGACTCCAGCAGCGCTGTAGAGGAGGAAGGCTCTGGCAGCGCTAAACAGGCGGGAGACTCTGGCAGCGCTGTAGAGGCGGAAGGCTTTGGCAGCGCTGAACAGGCAGGAGACTCCAGCAGCGCTGTTGAGGAGGAAGGCTCTGGCAGCGCTAAACAGGCGGGAGACTCTGGCAGTGCTGGAGAGGAAGGCTCTGGCAGCGCTAAACAGTTGGGAGACTCCGGCAGCGCTGGAGAGGAGGAAGGTTCTGGCAGCGCTAAACAGGCGGGAGACTCCGACAGCGCTGGAGAGGAGAAAAGCTCTGGCAGCGCTGGACAGGCGAAGCGCACTGAAGGCCTGGTGCGTGGTGCTGGCACTGGTGGTACTGGGCCGAGGACACGCACAGGAAGCCTGGTGCAGGGAGCTGCCACTGGAGGGCTGGTGTGTGGAGGTGGCACAGGATGGGCTGGACCGTGAAGGCATACTGGAGATCTTGAGAGCAGGGCTGGCACAGGACTTGCAAGGCTAGGGAGGTGCACAGGAGGCCTGGTGCGTGAGGCTGGCACAATCTTCACCAGCCGACTAACACGCACCTCAGGACGAGTATGGAGCGCTGACCCAGGTGCCATCAAATCCCCGACACGCTCCGTCGGGCGAATTCCATGCTTAAAGCACCAACAAAGCAACTCCCCATAACTCTCTCCTCCAATTTCCCCATTAACTCCGTTACAGTCTCTGCTTTGCTCACCTCCAACACTGGCTCTGGTTCTGGTCTCCTCCTTGGCTCCTCACGATAAACAGGGGGAGTTGGCTCAGGTCTGACTCCTGACTCTGTCACACACTCCCTGTGCCCTCCCCTAATAAATTTTTGGGGCTGACTCTCGGGCTTCCTTCCACGCCGCCGTGCTTGTTTCTCCAACTCCATTCTCTTGTAACCCTCTTCGCACTGCTCCAGCGAATCCCAGGCAGGCATCGGCACTCTCCCTGGGTCGACCGCCCACCTGTCAATTTCCTCCCAAGTCGTATACTCCAGACCTTGCTACTCCTGCTGCCACTGCCTGTCACCACGCCGCTTGGTCCTGTTGTGGTGGGTGATTCTGTAACGGTTTTCTATAGGTGAAGGAGAGTCGGACCAAAATGCGGCGTGGCTATTGAGATTAATGTTTAATAAAAAAACAACTAAACACAAACACTACAAAACAAGAAACGTAATACGAAAACCGAAACAGCCTATACTGGTGCAAAGTAACACATAGACAGTAACAAGGACAATCACCCACGAAACACTCAAAGAATATGGCTGCCTAAATATGGTTCCCAATCAGAGACAACGATAAACACCTGCCTCTGATTGAGAACCACTTCAGACAGCCATAGACTAACATAGAAAACCCCACTAAGCTACAATCCCAATACCTGTGAAAAAACCCCAAGACAAAACACACCACATACAAAAACCCATGTCACACCCTGGCCTGACCAAATAGATAAAGAAAACACAAAATACTAAGACCAGGGCGTGACACTTATAGCCTACAATTGTTATTGACTTTGAAGCCAAAAACAGGAGAAGTTGTTTAGTTGTTTATTTTCATACCGATACATGAAACTAAAATTGCACGAGCTTACTGGGCGAATTACTTGAAATATCAATTAGGCATACAGCTATGAAAACCAATATTTTAATAGTAATAAAATAGCTTTTGGTGTCAAATGGTCACCAAAAAGGAGGGCTCCTCCACCTCCCAATGTAATTAACCCCTGGATATCAGATTACAACAAGGCCTACAGGGCAGGGTTCAAATGCTGACATCAAATTCAAAGTAATCTGTGCACTGCCTAAATGGCTGACCGGCAAAGAAAACTGGCACGGTCTCTGCTCTCTGCTTTCTAAAAGTGAGACAAAAGGCGTGCAGGCTGGCAGCTGCTCTCCAAGCAATGCTCCACATGGTCCTAAAGCCAGCCTCTAGTATGCTAAACAGCTGTTGCATTTTAATCAGGATTGGAGTGATTTCTTTTTTTTTTAAGTGACTATTTTATTTTTGGTCTTGAGCTAGGGTGCCTTACCCAACTGATGCCCCTGACCCTCACAGCCAGTCAACTCTGTATTGAAATTCTTAATAAGATTAATTGGGTCATTTTTACAGTAGCAATCTGACATTCCACATTTCCTGAATCCAGAATAACACAGCTCCAGACTGAATGCTCAATTACTAAGACTAAAATAACCAGAGGTTCATGAACAACAGTGTTCTGAAATGGCCTTCTGTCATAAGAATGAGGCCACTTTAACATGGAGATGAGATTGTCTCTCTGTTATACTGAGAGAACAGGATGTGTGGGCCAGACAGCTAGTTGCCCTGTATAACTTTCACCTCTCCAGCCCTGGCATATCAGTGACAACAAGGCTAGGCTCAGACATAGGAAATGAAGACGGTTTAAACTGCAGTATTGGCATTCCGTCTAGTGGGTGTGCGCTGTGCAGGCTTTTAAGAGTCTGGTTTGACCCTATTGTGTTGACTGGCCCTGCTCCATTCCGCAGCAGTGTGCGGTGTCCCTTTCTCCCAGAAGCACAAGTGCGGGCCTGCGTGTTAGGATATCAAGCCTATCCATTTCCTGCCATGTGTTATCTCCAGGTTCACAGTAACTCTGAGCCCCCGCCTCCCTACTGCATTCTTTCTTCATTATTTCCTCAAAAGACTACAGTCTTCCTCGTAAAAAAAACGGCAAATCCCAAGAGTGTTGTATAACACCGGCCCCGGCCACTCTCCTCCAATCACCTCCCTTGGTGGTGGCTGCTGCGGCGACAAGAGAGACCATGCTTTCTATCATTCCGTCCGCAGCATGACTCCCGAGACACAGTACACCCTGCCTGGCCTGCCCGCCTGTCTGGCCAAACCACAGCTGTGAGAGCTCAGGTTCTCTGTGGTGTCTGCCTGCCTGAGAGAGGGAGACAAACAAACAAGAACAGGAGAAAGCACACCAACCAGGCTGCTGTCATTTCCTGTTTAATGTTAGCCCATGCTGAGCCATAACTCGTGCTCCCTCTGATATGGCCCAGGAGTCTGGTTGCAGGGCTGAAAAATATATGGACAGGCCTTCCATTACCACTGAGAACTGCTATCATTTCACTGGGCGTTGGGGACATGCTGGGTTCATATCCTCTGGAAGGAATTCAATGCTCGGTCTGCTGGTATCTGGTGTGATGATACCTCTAGTTTAAGTGTGAGTGTCGGTGTGTGCATGAGAAGGAGGAATTTATGTGTAGGCTTTGTGTTTGAGAGAAATTATGCAGATACAGTAAGACAAAAAAAATGGATTAAGAGCATGGAGAGAGGAACTATTTTACCTGACACATTACTCTACATGGGATATGCAGACAAGACATGACATGCTGCGCGATTGTCTGTGCGACTGCATACATTTAAGATAGGATAATGGACAGAGTAAGATTAGAACATGTTAGCCAGATGGGGGGGGGATGGGTCATGTCATAGTTTGATGGACTAAGTACTTTAATGGTGAATAAAGACTCTCTCCAAGGTGTTTCTATCTGCCATGCATTCTGGGAATCAGACTGTTAGCATCTGTTCCTGCTTCTTTTAGTGGTTCTGTTTCTTCAACGGAGAATGATAAAATCATTTAGGCTGAGGTAAACTTACTGGCAGTAGAGACATGGATGCATCTTTAAATACACTCAAACAGCTACACAGACTGAATTATTAAAGTGACATGTACAGTGCCTTCAGAAAGTATTAACATCCCTTGACTTTTCCACATTTTGTTGTGAATCAATACACCCAATCACTACAAAGATACAGGCATCCTTCCTAATACAGGCGGGAGAGGAAATACAGGAGGAAGGAAACCACTCAGAGATTTCACCATGAAGCCAATGGTGACTTTAAAACAGTTACAGTTTAACTGCGGTCATACACGAAACTGAGGATGGATCAACAACATTGTAGTTCCTCCACAAAGCTAACCTAATTGACAGAGTGAAAAGAAGGAAGATGGTACAGAATAAAAATATTCCAAAACATGTATCCTGTTTTTAAACAAGGCACTAAAGTAATACTGCAAAATATATAATAAAGCAGTTCACTTTTGTCCTGATTACAAAGTTGTTATGTTTGGGGCAAATCCAATACAACACTCTCAATATTTTCAAGCATTGTGGTGGCTGCATCATGTTATGGGCATGGGAGTTTTTCAGGATAAAAAATAAACGGAATGAAACTAAGCAGAGGCAAAATGCTAGAGGAAAACTTTGTTCAGTCTGCTTTCCACCAGACACTGGGAGATGCATTCACCTTTCAGCAGGACACTCACCTAAAACACAAGTCCAAATCCACACTGGAGTTGCTTATCAAGAAGACAGTGAATGGTCCTGAGTGGCCGAGATACAGTTTTGACTTAAATCTACTTGAAAATCTATGGCAAGACCTGAAAATTGTTGTCTAGCAATGATCAACAACCAATTTGACAGAGCTTGAAGAATTTTGAAAAAAATAATGGGCAAATATGGCACAATCCGGGTGTGGAAAGCACTTACAGACTTACCCAGAACGACTCACAGCTAATATCACTGCCAAAGGTGCTTCTATAAAGCATTGACTCAAGGGTGTGAATACTTATGTAAATAAGATATTTATGTATTTCATTTTCAATAAATGTGCAAATATTTCTACAAACAAGTTTTCACTTTGTCATTATGGGGTATTATTGTGATTAGATGGTTTAGGAAAAAAACACTATTTAAGGAATTTTGAATTCAGGTCATAACAAAACAAAATGTGGATTAAGTCAAGGGGTATGAATACTTTCTGAAGGCACTGCAGAGCTTTTGTTGTGTTTTTTTGGGGGTGAAGCTGAGAGGAAAGATGACAGGCTGTCACTACTGTGTCATCTCCCCACCACTGAACATTTGAATAATGCATTTATTACACAGGGCAGACATTGTAAACAGTTTTATTTGATACATGTATGCGCCACATTGTGCTGGCTGCCTGGCAGGTGATGTGCTGTACTGCCATGTCTTGCTTCACTTCAGAAAGGTACAGAGGATATACTTTTAATCTTGGCTGAGGATCACACAGTTGCTTTGAACGCCGCGTTTCTCTCTCAATAAAATAGCTCACATGCATGGGTCTTATTTGCCAATTTTCCATTCAAACTCGATGCACCATAAAAGGCGAGAGCCCTTTCTCCTCCTCTGCCGTCTAAACACAGGCTTGGCCCAGTAGGTATATGAAGCATAAAACCCAGCCTTTGCTGAAGCGAGCGGCAGATAAACCCGAGGCTGGAAATCCGCTGCTGGCCTGGGACCTTCACAGCACCGCACACTACTACACAGCCTCCCCAAAGCTCTGACTTTTTTAATATCCAATACGAATTTATTAGCTTGCATTTGACAATCTCCTGAGCCCCCCTTGGTGGTGGCCGATAAGTGGGCCCATGGTTTTCAGAGATGATTAATGCAGCTCAGTCCTGGCATGGCACCATGGCCCCCTTTCCCTCCTCTACTCTCCTCCTTACTCACCCTGGGTTATTGCTTTGACAGCCACGAAGGAAAGACTGGGAGGAAATACTGGCCCATTTGACGTACTGTACTTTACTCATCTTCATCTGGGGAAAGGAGATAAAAGGACAAAAGGGGAGAGAGAAAGAAAATATACACAGTGAGAGAGAAAGGTTGTTCTCTGCTGTCCGATCCTCCCTCACTGTTCTTTTACAGAAACGGAGGAGCACTGGGATACAGAGCTATGCTACACTATGTGAGGGAGGGTGGAAGACTGGTGCACTGTCTAGCAACTACATTAAGGAAGCAGTGTCCAATCTCCCATGTTGCACCCACTGACCTGCCACACCAAAGCCCCTATTAAATAATTCAACAATTGAAAAACATGAACTGGCTTATTGACTCTGGCCTGCTTAGTGCATTGTGGGAAGCCCTGCCTTTAAGTAAAGTCCATTGACGCACAAGTGCGTCACACGGTGATGTCATTTTTAATATTAAATAGCTCCCTGTGTGTTTATGCTGGAGACTTACCCTTTCTTGTTGGCCTAGTGGCTGCAGCTCAATCCCCTCTTTTCGCCGATATAACGTTTGTGCCTATTCTATAACATGGGGCTTATGAAAACGTCCTTTTTCTACATGAGAAGATCTGGACAAGGAAATCTTCAAGAAATCATATGTTAAACCTGAACTCTGTCACCTAAAAACTAATATGTCAATAATATTGAAAGAGGAGACTCTCATGAACACAAGCTTCAAAGGAGTTGTCTGAAGGTAACCCAGTACCATGCTGGAAAAATGGCAAAAACATGGCAGACACTTCAAAACCTTTATGATTTATTTTTTGACTGTGTTTTGCCATGTACAAACGTGTTATTCAATGTGTTTCTATGGGCTATAGCAGTAAATGCCCCAAAATTATTTTCTTAAAAGAAGATGTTATACCTACAGGGATACTAAAATCAAATGGCCAAATTATACAGTTTGTGACCATCTTAAAACTATTCTTGTTAGCTTAGTAGATATTGAGATCTAAGGGCTTAGACTTTTACAGGGGTTCAATTGGCTAAAGAGGAGCTTAACTGCATCTGATTGTTGTTAGTAGACTCAGCCACAGAATCAAATGTATTGTTCTGGTGAAATGCACCATGGGTTATGATCGTGTCCGGTCTCTTATATGGGTCACATGTTCGGTTAGGATTAGAGTTGGGGCTCAAACGGTAGGCTCGTCATGTTTCATATGAAGATTTACTCTGCTAAACGAGAGCAATAAAAGGCCTGAGTTTAATGGGCACGTGCTTGCCAGCCTGAAATGCTTGTTCTCATCACATCACATTGGTTTTACAGGGGGCTGTGGCTAACATACCCCTTCGTAACCGCTCTTACACACACAGCGCACACACACACACACATGTACACTCCAACCCTCCTCTGCCAACACAACTAACCCAGATCTTTCAAACCAAGTCAACCAACCTCTAATTAAAAATGTGCACTGTGAGGCATATGAGCATAGACCAGACAGAACTTAGCTGCGTCTCTAACTGGGGACGTTTGTCCAGCTGTGCATATCCTGCCTCCAAAGGCCTTGCTCTTTTTAAAGGGAAAATCACATCTCTCCAGAGCAAAGACTCATCTGCTAAGCCTTCCAGATTCACTAATCCTATCCTCTCCCTCCTCTCTCTCTCTCTATCCCCCACACCTCCCTCTGCCAGGATAACTGTGCTGTGAGCGGCGTGTTCAGACTTTACCAGGGTTTACCACTGGACCCTGGGTTCTGGCAGTTTATATTGCCTCTTTTTTTTACTGGTTCACCAAGCTCATATCTCATACTCTCTCTCTCTCTGCTATCCAACTGGCTACACTCGTAAGGTACATTCAGATTTTGGGGGCTGTAGAACTAGGTTAGCCGTCCCACACAGTTTTAAAGGATAGTTTTATATTCACTTGCCTTGCAGTGTGTATACGATTTCCATTATTTAATGCAAAACACATTCCTTTTTTAATTAAAAATAACACTAGTAGGCCTATTCCCATTCTTCCACCATGAGTGACTAAAAATCTCTTCGACATGTTTGCTTAGAAAAATAAAGAATAAAGTTGAACAAGCTTATGTTTCGGCACCTAGTGTTGATTTATTCACCTCGGTTGGTCCGCAAGGTTGTGGCAATATTCTAAAAGTAATGGAACTCCACCTCTGCCCCACTGTGTTCCTAGTCACTGGATTGACCCCTGGCTATACTGCAACAACAGAACTGGGGGAGGGGCTAAAGGGTCAGGGGCCTGGACACAAGACTCACCCTTGACCTGTTGACCCCTTTGTGTAATGGGACATGGTTGTTGACAGCGCCTTGGTGGGGGAGGGTTAAACATGCTGGTCACAGGGGCAGTAAGGCATGCAAACCAGCTAGGCAGGGACCCAAACAGCCATGGAGGACTGGATCAGACATGGCTGATCAAATGGTCCACATGTAACCAGACACATGCTGTAGGGCCACTTCTTAACTTGGGGTCCATGCTCAATTGCCTGTGACTGGAATATCTGTGTAAATCATACATTCATGTCATGCTATGTTTAAAGCTATGCTGTATGGGGGATTCAAACTCCAAAAAGATATTCAAACATTTTTCAATGCCTCATGCTTTAACCATTCTTGTTTTTTGGTGCTTTTGTCATGACTCTCATGAGAAGAAATACACCTTTAAATCTCTTTTTGAGGGCTGATCCCCCACACAGCATTTGGTGCTACTATTTTCCTCCACACACCCTACGTTCTGAGAGAAGTGCTTTCAAGAACTTTTACATGTAGTGCAGCCATCATTCTTTTACATGTAGTGCAGCCAGAGTGCTTGCTTGGACAAATATATAACTTCATTGTTTGAGTTTATTGTTTATGCTTGGCACAATGCACCCAAACTTAAAACATATTGAAAATAGTTTTTTTTCTCCCAAACTGGGAGTAAGCTCTTATTCTTGTCTCACAATCTCTTTCCATTTTAATGAACTGTGCTATGCATTAATCATGCAGTCCTGTTTTTTAAAATCCTACTTCAATGACAAAGGGCTACATGAAAGAGTGGAGCCATCTATTTGAGCCTAAGAGGATGCACAACACCAGCGCCTGATATAATTGACTGTATTTCATTCCATGTCTGCTATGAAATGGGAGGCCAGATCATTTACGACCTCGACATTGACAAAGCATGCATCTCCATGGCCTTGGTGTTGGGTGCGTTCTTTTGCCTCCCCCTGCTTTATTTGTGCCTGTGAGCTCTAAAGTGGTGGATAGTCTATCACCACTGATAGATTTGTGTCCCCTGGGACTGGCTTGTATCACTGTTGTTGGCTGTCATTGCATACATTACACAGTTTAAGTGAGAATGGTCACCAAAAATAACAACAAAGGAGCACCAATTGAATTATTTAGTGTGGTGGGTAGTGGTGGTAGGGCACACACACACACACACACACACACACACACACACACACACACACACACACACACACACACACACACACACACACACACACACACACACACACACACACACACACACACACACACACACACACACACATTGCTCCAGTCCACTGCCCCTACTCAGGAGAGGACATCTTGCTCTTAGCTGGCACATTGAAAATCAATATACAGTAGATTAAAATGCAACATTGGAAGAAGTCAAGCACATAGAAAGCTATGTGTGTAGACACTCTTCTAACCTTCATCTGGACTGATGCAAGAGAAATGGACAGGTTGAAAGCAAATACCTTACAAACTTATATTACATCCACCCCTGGCATCTAAGTTCTGCAGAGATGACTGAGAGGAGAGGAAGCCTCTTCAGATTCCTGCCTTCCTTGTGTAGCTCCTTGCAGACGCTGAGGTTATGGTGCCCCCTAGAGGATGGTAGTAGTAGCAGACAGAACCAACATTAATCTCCTCTCCCAGCCTTTGTTTAAATAGCACATTAATCCTGACTACAGATAACTCATCCTCATAAATAACAATGAACATTTCTACTGATAATGACTTGCCTTTCTAACACACTTTAATTTAGGCAAAGAACTGCTACGTGTCTCAGCATGATCTTGTTTTGACCTGTTGACCTCTATGATTTCTGAAAAGGTGAAGCGTGGTTTATTAATCAATGTTGCAATGGATTTTCATCAACTCGATCTTCCTCCTATCTGACTTCCACAGTTAGAAATAGTTCCAGTCATACATGGATTAGTCTCATCCATTGTCATAAAACCTAATTGCATATAATTCCATATATATCACTGAACATGGTTGAATCAGAGCAGAATTGAAGTCTAGTCTCTCTCTCTCTCTCTCTCTCTCTCTCTCTCTCAGGGGAGAGTATAATGATGTGCTCACTCCTTGTGGGTTGATGATGATCAGAGCAGTGCTTTGCTGTCTCAGCTATGAGCTACAGCAGACAGCTAACCAGTCTCCTCCCAGCAAAGAAGCGCAATACCTACCCCAACATAGGCTATACACTCTTCCAATTTCACAAGTGACCACCATTACACATTACACATTCAATATCCACACAGTAATATTGCCTTGGCGGAGAAGTACCAAAGATGTCTCCAACAACTGAATTTAGTTGAAATTGAATATCAAAATAACTATTTTGCTCTGTCTTCTCCAACTCCCCAGAAGTGTCCAATAAAATTAAATAAATTGTATAAATGGTCTACATTGACATCTATGGACTCATTTGGGAAATGTTCATTCCCTCTAGGTCTGACAAAGAGACACTGAAGCCTCCTGCCAGCATTTGTCTACGTAAGATTCATATCATACTGGTCAGCATGTCAGAAAACAGCTCTGTGGCCAGAATGAGTCTATAGAGACTCATTGCCCATAATTAACAGAGTGAATAAGTACAGCGGGCATTTGCTTAGCCAAGGTCCTTCAAAACCCAAAGGTTGTTAAGAGGGATTCAGTAATGCAGAACTGTCTCAAATGCCTCATTATAGATAGTGTACACACATCTTGCTAGTGCACCACCATATGCAAATTGACGCAAGTTACCAGACCCTAGTGGTTTTGGGTGTACCGATCCTGGCTGTCTACAGACGAGTGTTAAACTGACTGACTACACTGGAAGTACCATGCTGGTCCTGGCGTGGCTACAGCTTGCATTGTGGTCAGGACCTTGGCTCACACACTGAGACAAGCAACAGTTCATGATGTCCCACTATTGGCCACAAGAGGGAACTCTGGTGCTAGAGGCTCAGGCTGAGGAATGAGCGGTGGTAATTAGCTTTTCTCTTCTTCTCGCCCATGAGAATCAAGGAGATGCAGAAGGTAAAAGTAGAGCGATACTGATGTACATGCTAGATAATGTATACTTTGTGTTATTGTGATGAAATGTTTGATTGAGGCTGGGAAATGGAAGACAAAACACATCTATTCCATAGTGAACAATAAAGCCGTTGAACATAGTTAAATGATAAGAATGATGTCTTTCTATGCAACCGTAGCCCATTGCAATGCACTGAGGCATACTGTAAACCTTCCTCTGATAGTTGGCCACTACACGGGGATACTAACCTCGTACAACCATCTGGAAGTCTCACAAGCTTACATTCTGCGCAGCGGTAATCAGTTTGGCAATATGAGGCTACAGGGACACCACCCCGACTCTTATTGTGAAGGTGTCTCTAGAGCCTAACTCACCCTGAAACAAGATCCTAAATTAAAGCAAGTGTAAAAACACACACACACACACACACACACACACACACACACACACACACACACACACACACACACACACACACACACACACACACACACACACACACACACACACACACACACACACACACACACACACACACACACTATGTTGGGACACCCCCTGTCCTAACATCCAGCACAACAAGGCTGATCCTCCTCTTTTTGTTTTAGTTCTGTTTGTTCAGTGTGTTAAGGCTCGTTAACTGTTTCAGTGAAACCGAGGTTCCTTCCTGCCAACAGTTCCTCACCCACACAGATACCACTGACTGTGTGTGTCACCACCAACAGGGTGAGATCATTGCCCGTTGCCTACATAGACTCACAGGACATTTTTACCAATAGAAACCAATAACAAAACACAGCTGTGGTGAGATCAGGACTGTAGTTTGCTGTAAAAGTCCAGAATAAAGAGACTTTAAACTGAAACAAGAAATTATGTCTCTGCTGTAACGTCTTGGGGTTTCTGTTAATGGTCTGTTTGGGTGGTATTCCCGTCATTATACATTTTAAATGAACTGTTTGATTCAATTCAATTTTCTCACTTCTCTGTAGACGCACACGCATGCATGGACACGCCCACAATACTTCCACCCTCCACACATGCACAGTCCCACACTTCCATACATCTGACCAATTTTCCATAGTAATGGCACAGGCTTGGTACAAGACTGGATGCAGACACTGACATTTTTTGGGGACCGACAACATGGAAACTTTGTTGCTATGGCAAACCAAAAACAACTGTTGAGTGTGAACCGCCTGTCTGCTACATTGCCTCTGGCTGTTTTCCAGTACAGGCCTTCAAAATACACAGACACGGTCAAGGTTCCTCTTGGAATCTAGATCAAAACAAGGATCAGGGAAAAGAAAGTAAACAACATTTTTGTGTACAGCAGAGAGCATGTATTAGAGCCTGCCCACCGGGGACATACTGGTTGAATCAATGTTGTTTCCACGTCATTTCAATGAAATCGCGCTGAACCAACGTGGAACAGACAATGAATCGACGTCTGTGCATAGTGGGTGGTGTGAGACTGATGAGTAAGGTCAAGAGTTTACACTGACCATGTGAACTGACCAGGAAAAAGCACCCAACTGACGAGCACCGAGGGACCAGAGCAGGCAGTGGTGTGTGTCAGAGACCTTGTGGCTCCTGGTTGGAACGTTTGGCTGGGCCAGACGGAAAGTATCCATTCTCCTTCTCCACCTCTTTCTCTCTGTGTCTTGATCCCTCGCTACTCTGCGCTCTCTATTACATGACTAACATTGTATCCCAATGTGCTCCTGTCTTCCAGGCCAGAGGCTTGGTCAGCACCCACTGGGCACACACTGGTTGAATCAATATTGTTTCAATGTAATTTGTCAACATATTGCGATGTGGAATACAGTGGATTTGAAAAAAGTCATCAACCAATATGGTTTTCAACTCATTTCAACCAGCACTGTAAATATTGAAATGAGTGTAAAACTTCAATTTTTATACATTAAACTTAACCTGACTAACATGTTGTTACATCAATCTAATTTCAACATAATCATCAGAAATATGCATACGTTGAAATTGTGTTGAAAATCCCATGGAGAAACATTACATCCAATATTCAATATATATTTGATGGTTGAAATTATGCTGAATTTCATATTTATTTAGATATATGCTATTTATTTAGATATCTGCTATTTGCTATTTGTTTCGATGTTGATAGTCAAATGGTATGTTTGAATCAACGTCATTGTTTCAACATCATGCCATCAACCTAAATAAAGAGGTATGTTGAAATGAAATGTAAAGCCCTGTCCAACAATTTCTGCCTGAACAGTGCCTCCTACTGGTATGTGAGTGGTAATGCACTTCAGTAAGAGCAGGTCTACCATCCAGCTGCCTCCCTTTACGCACCCTTCTTAGTTTGAGAAACAAGCTGTGTTCAATTCAGCTGAGCTATCATATGAACTCATTTAAATGTTGATTAGCTTCCGTACTCATTTGCATAGACTACCTAAATAACATTGAAGAGTTGAAAGTAACTAACTTTTGTTACACAACCTGCATGGGAAAGTACATTCGGAGTGAGCTTGGGTTTACATAGGTTACACTGACATCTGATTTGGCCAACTGACACCATATTTTCAACAAGAAGCTAGGTATAATATCATTCGTCCATGGTTGATTGGATCTTTGGAAGTTTAGAAGTAGACCTACGGCTGGAGGAAGTCCCAAAGTAACCTCTGTCCCCCCCTCTGCCTCTTCCCAAGTCACCCTCTCTCATCCCAGAAAGATACAGTATTCCCTGGTGGTTGACCTCAGAACAGGTTTATTGTAGTACAATTCAGTGGAACTACCTACTAACTGCCTACTATGTCGAAGGAAAGATCAGTATTTCTGTCAGTTCTGACCTACTCAGTCTTGATCTTAATCCAGATGTGCTGTACACATTGCTCCATTCAGCTCTGTAGGGGTGTTCTGCCTGCTACTTACTTAAACTATATACTGTTTAGAATGCACTGTTTAGTAAAAATGGATGCAGTAAGCAACAACATACTAGGCTCATCCATACTGAGAATGTGTCATCTAATGCGCAATGGCTTTGAATCGTTCCATTTGTTCATTTTGGTACAGTGCATCACCTGATTATCAGCTGCTGTCAAACACGCATGGGCCTTGAAAGACGATTCTCTTCCTCACCAGTGTGCAGCGAGTACTACTAGGATGAAAAGACGAAATGAGTATGATATCCTGGCATTTAAAGCATACCACATTTTCAAAATTTCACGTGATATAAAACGTTATTTTTGCATACCCAAAATGCCTACTGCTGAGAAGGCAAATGTGAGTTTCCGGACACGGCATGAAAAGAGTCGCCATTCACCCATTAACTTGAGTGGGTTGAGTCACTGATGTGATCTTCCTGTCTGGGTTGGGTTGTGCCGTGGCAGAGATCTTTGTGGGCTATACTCGGCCTTGTATCAGGATGGTAAATTGGTGGTTGAAGATATCCCTCTAGTGGTGTGGGGGCTGTGCTTTGCAAAGTGGGTGGGGTTATATCCTTCCTGTTTGGCCCTGTCCTGGGGTGTCATCGGATGGGGCCACAGTGACTCCTGACCCCTCCTGTCTCAGCCTCCAGTATTTATGCTGCAGTAGTTTATGTGTCGGGGGGCGAGGGTCAGTTTGTTATATCTGGACTACTTCTCCTGTCTTATCCGGTGTCCTGTGTGAATTTAAGTATGCTCTCTCTAATTCTCTCTTTCTTTCTCTCTCTCGCAGCACCTGAGCCCTAGGACCATGCCTCAGGACTACCTGACATGATGACTCCTTGCTGTCCCCAGTCCACCTGGCCGTGCTGCTGCTCCAGTTTCAACTGTTCTGCCTGTGATTATTATTATTTGACCATGCTGGTCATTTATGAACATTTGAACATCTTGGCCATGTTCTGTTATAATCTCCACCCGGCACAGCCAGAAGAGGACTGGCCACCCCACATAGCCTGGTTCCTCTCTAGGTTTCTTCCTAGGTTTTGGCCTTTCTAGGGAGGTTTTCCTAGCCACCGTGCTTCTACACCTGCATTGCTTGATGTTTGGGGGTTTTAGGCTGGGTTTCTGTACAGCACTTTGCGATATCAGCTGATGTACGAAGGGCTATATAAATACATTTGATTTGATTTTCAGTTGAATGGAATTGTACACCGTGTGACTACAGTACATTAAATTGGGCTATCACGAATCGTTGTCAAATGGTCTGTCAAATGGGGAGTAAGGAAGGAAGTGTGCATCGTGCATCTTCATTGGAATGGTCCAGGCTGTTCATATCATGCTCCCACTGTGTCTCCATGAGACAGAGCAAGGCTGTAACGGAACAGTACTGCCTGTTCTATTAGCCTCTTATGGAACAATTCACACTACATGGTGGACGTTCTCGTTTGGCACACTCCGTAGTGTGTGTGTCTTGTCTGCTATGTTGTACCTATATTCCTCAGAACCCCTATCTTTAGACGCCCCTGGATGTATCATAATAATATTCCCCGTACCGCCCCAATCCACTAAACATGGACCTTTGTTCTGGCTGCCGTCTGTGAAATGGGAGGTGAATTGTGTGTCGTCCCCAACCCTCAGCCATGGCTGCATAGCTGATTTGGGTAGAGTGGCAAGGCGTACGATACAAAGCCCCATACAAAGGCTCTGTGGGAATATTTGACCTGTTACTCTGACAGGGATACATTCAAACCAGGCCATATATAACACTGCACATTGTGTTATAGAAATGTGGTGTCAGCAGGCAACGTTGTTCATTTCCCTTGTTTGATTTCTCTAGATTGTGTGTACATGTGTGATGTTTCAAACACTGACTTAACCTCAACGTGTATCAGATGACCTGGCAACAGTGATAATGCTGAAAAACACAAGTCCATTAAACATTTCATACTAATGAGAGCTTAATATTCTTAGTAGGTTTGGACTCACTTCACTCACTTCATGTTGTGTAAATAGGACCTCTATCTCAGCTTCTCTCACCTCTCTGTCTTTCTCTCTCTGGATGTGTGAGAAAGAGAAAATGCTATATAGACAAACTAGACAAAAAGACAGACATAATCCCCCCCTCTTCCCTCTCCCGGGACAGCTGATTATGTGTAAATACAGTGGCTGGGCAGAAAGAAAGAAAGTAGTTACTGTAACATCTATAAAATGAGCTAATGCAGCCTTCAGAAGGGGAACATTCCGCCTTCAGGCACAGCGGTTAAGTGAGTGCAGACTTGGCGTCCATTTTGACAGTGTTACTAGTCTCTGTGAGGCTGTCTGCACCTTGTCATGGCACAAGGCCCCTTGGCAACAGTTGTGGCCAGGTTGCCTAATGACTGGCCCAGTCGGTGCATCATCTCACCTGTGGAGCAGAGCGCTAGGTTTCCATGCCACATGTGACCTGCCATGTTCTATTGTTGCCAATCTGTTTTCAATACTTCATTTTAATGAATTTTATTGTCTAGTTCACTGTAATATTGATTGGTGTTTGAGTTCACTTCAAATATAGTTTGAATTGATTTGAGACAGTATGACACAGATGAGTCATGCATCATCCTCATGTATATCCTGTAACCATGGAAATAGGACAAGCCCTCAGTCACATGACTCTATGATTAGATTTCTTGATATTAAAATCACATGGGTTCCACATCTCTGTTTCACTTGATCCTGAACATTAAAAGCTTGATGCAGCTGTCTTTGTATCAATATCAAATGATTTTCGTGTAACAATTAAGTACCTTACTGTAATAAACTGACATTAAAATGGACAAAAATAGCTTTTTAGCTAAAAACTATTTCTCAAGCAAGAATTTCGCAAGGACTGTCTGGGAGTGGTCTGAGTAGGAGGGGAAAACTAAAAACTGTTATTGTCAGAGAGGTTTGGAACTCTATTTTTTATTAAAGACAGTACTGTGCAGCCGTCTTCATCGACCTTGCCAAGGCTTTCAACTCTGTCAATCACCATATTCTTATTGGCAGACTCAGTAGCCCTGGTTTTTCTGATGACTGCCTTGCCTGGTTCACCAACTACTTTGCAGACAGAGTGCAGTGTGTCAAATCGGAGGGCATGCTGTCCGGTCCTCTGGCAGTCTCTATGGGGGTGCCACAGGGTTCAATTCTCGGGCCGACTCTTTTCTCTGTATATATCAATGATGTTGCTCTTGCTGCGGGCGATTCCCTGATTCACCTCTACGCAGACGACACCATTCTATATACTTCCGGCCCGTCCTTGGACACTGTGCTATCTAACCTCCAAACAAGCTTCAATGCCATACAACACTCTTTCCGTGGCCTCCAACTGCTCTTAAACGCTAGTAAAACCAAATGTATGCTTTTCAACCGTTCGCTGCCTGCACCTGCACGCCTGACTAGTATATAACCACCCTGGATGGTTCCGACCTTGAATATGTGGACATCTATAAGTACCTAGGTGTCTGGCTAGACTGTAAACTCTCCTTCCAGACTCATATCAAACATCTCCAATCGAAAATCAAATCCAGAATCGGCTTTCTATTCCGCAACAAAGCCTCCTTCACTCATGCTGCTTCACTTTTATCTCCCTCACCAACTTCAAACATCTGATATCTGAGCAGCTAACCAATCGCTGCAGCTGTACATAGTCTTATCGGTAAATAGCCCACCCAATTTTACCTACCTCATCTCCATACTGTTTTTATTTATTTACTTTTCTGCTCTTTTGCACATCAATATCTCTACCTGTACATGACCATCTGATCATTTATCACTCCAGTGTTAATCTGCAAAATTGTAATTATTTGCCTAACTCCTCATGCCTTTTGCACACAATGTATATAGACCCTTTTTTTCTACTGTGTTATTGACTTGTTTATTGTTTACTCAATGTGTAACTCTGTGTTGTCTGTTCACACTGCTATGCTTTATCTTGGCCAGGTCGCAGTTGCAAATGAGAACTTGTTCTCAACTAGCCTACCTGGTTAAATAAAGGTAAAATAAAAATAAAATAAAATATAAATTGGTCTATTACCTGTTTTACCACATGTTGATTTCCTACATGGAAAGCCAAAACTCCCGCCCATGCAAATCTGCTGATTAGAAAGTCCTGTGTAGATTGTATTTTCAACCAGCAACTATCAGGAAATAACATTGAGAAAACAATATCACACTTTTACAGTGATAGTTTCATCAAATGTTGTACAATATGATATACAGTGCCTTGCGAAAGTATTCGGCCCCCTTGAACTTTGCTACCTTTTGCCACATTTCAGGCTTCAAACATAAAGATATAAAACTGTATTTTTTTGTGAAGAATCAACAACAAGTGGGACACAATCATGAAGTGGAACGACATTTATTGGATATTTCAAACATTTTTAACAAATCAAAAACTGAAAAATTGGGCGTGCAAAATTATTCAGCCCCCTTAAGTTAATACTTTGTAGCGTCACCTTTTGCTGCGATTACAGCTGTAAGTCGCTTGGGGTATGTCTCTATCAGTTTTGCACATCAAGAGACCATTCCCATTCCTCCTTGCAAAACAGCTCGAGCTCAGTGAGGTTGGATGGAGAGCATTTGTGAACAGTAGTTTTCAGTTCTTTCCACAGATTCTCGATTGGATTCAGGTCTGGACTTTGACTTGGCCATTCTAACACCTGGATATGTTTATTTTTGAACCATTCCATTGTAGATTTTGCTTTATGTTTTGGATCATTGTCTTGTTGGAAGACAAATCTCCGTCCCAGTCTCAGGTCTTTTGCAGACTCCATCAGGTTTTCTTCCAGAACGGTACTGTATTTGGCTCCATCCATCTTCCCATCATCTTCCCATCTTCCCTGTCCCTGCTGAAGAAAAGCAGGCCCAAACCATGATGCTGCCACCACCATGTTTGACAGTGGGGATGGTGTGGTCAGGGTGATGATCTGTGTTGCTTTTACGCCAAACATAACGTTTTGCATTGTTGCCAAAAAGTTCAATTTTGGTTTCATCTGACCAGAGCACCTTCTTCCACATGTTTGGTGTGTCTCCCAGGTGGCTTGTGGCAAACTTTAAACAACACTTTTTATGGATATCTTTAAGAAATGGCTTTCTTCTTGCCACTCTTCCATAAAGGCCAGATTTGTGCAATATACGACTGATTGTTGTCCTATGGACAGAGTCTCCCACCTCAGCTTTAGATATCTGCAGTTCATCCAGAGTGATCATGGGCCTCTTGGCTGCATCTCTGATCAGTCTTCTCCTTGTATGAGCTGAAAGTTTAGAGGGACGGCCAGGTCTTGGTAGATTTGCAGTGGTCTGATACTCCTTCCATTTCAATATTATCGCTTGCACAGTGCTCCTTGGGATGTTTAAAGCTTGGGAAATCTTTTTGTATCCAAATCTGGCTTTAAACTTCTTCACAACAGTATCTCGGACCTGCCTGGTGTGTTCCTTGTTCTTCATGATGCTCTCTGCGCTTTTAACGGACCTCTGAGACTATCACAGTGCAGGTGCATTTATACGGAGACTTGATTACACACAGGTGGATTGTATTTATCATCATTAGTCATTTAGGTCAACATTGGATCATTCAGAGATCCTCACTGAACTCTGGAGAGAGTTTGCTGCACTGAAAGTAAAGGGGCTGAATAATTTTGCACGCCCAATTTTTCAGTTTTTGATTTGTTAAAAAAGTTTGAAATATCCAATAAATGTCATTCCACTTCATGATTGTGTCCCACTTGTTGTTGATTCTTCACAAAAAAATTCAGTTTTATATCTTTATGTTTGAAGGGGGCCGAATACTTTTGCAAGGCCCTGTATATTATAAAACACATAGAAAATATAATTTTAACTGCACTGGGCCTTTAACCTCTCAAGCGTCTCTTCGGCCAATTAACAGGCACTTATATCCCTGATTTAGCCTCCTCTGATTCTGTGCTCCCTTAGACAATTGAACCTCAAGAGCTCTCTGCCCAGACCATAATATTCTCCAGCTTCCATGGGATTTCGACGTAACTTCCTTATAGTTCCTTATGTGTGTATGGGCTTAATTCAATCAAATGGGTATTGCTGTACGTGCTTGGGATACTGAAAACCTACTACTGCCACCAAGGAGACTGTGCAAACATTGTTTGAATTATACTTTCAGCCTGTGTTCACTTAAAGATGGTCATTGAACCAAGCAACTGACTAAATTACAGCAACTAATGAGGCCTCCGGAGCGCTCTCCTCAACACATGATATTCCCCAGTATCACTGACTTTAATTTGACATCCCAAACAATATGAAACACTATACAGCTCACATAGTTTTTATGACTTTGTTAGTTTGCTGCACCCCTGCTGTAAAGTCCTTTGCTAACTTGGTAATGAGACTTCATAGTGAGATTGGGCGCATTACGGCATCCCACTTACCTCTGGCAGACCACAGCCACTATGGCGCTAGTTAGCACCACGACCATAACAACAAGCCCGAGTGACCTCAGCTTACTCCATTCTAATGTTTTCTTCACAAAACTGTAATGAACTGAATCAGCATGGTGGATGGCTGATGGCTGGAGCTACCCTCAGCCTCTAACCGTGCTTCTCACCCGCTGCCTGTGTGAGGGAGGCAAGGCACAGAGCACAAACCCAATGTTGGCCAGTGAGGAAAACAACAGAAAGAAAGACACCAAGACACAAAACACAATACAACTGTAAAAGCACAGATGCAGTCGAGAGACTGGGAAACTTGCATCTACCAATGAATAGGGATCTAGATAATATGAAGTAACACTTTTAGTATTAAAGGGAAAATCTACTCAAACTATATTTGGGTATTCTTTTCATTACACTTATGGAAAAAGATTGCAATCAGAATGCAGTATAACAGTAGTTAGAGTGCAGTATAACTGCAGTATGCAGCAAATTGTAACTGCGGGTGAGTGAAATGAGTGAGGAGTCAGATGCAGAGAGCGAAATGAACGGAAAACACTTTAATAATGTCCTTCAAAACGTAACAGGTCCAAAACATGGGTGAATGCCCAAAACACTGGCACTAAACCAAGTCAAAACGTAGATACAAACACTGGACAGCGAAAATCCAAAACAAAACACGATACATCACCAAACGTAACAACCAATAAGCCCGCACAAACACCAGCGGGCCAAACGAACTTAAATAACACCCATCCCAAAACCCCAACAAGGAACAGGTGAAAACAATTAGACAAAAACAAACGAAAAGGAAAAAGGGATCGGTGGCAGCTAATAGACCGGCGATGACGTCCGCCGAGTGCCATCCGAGCAGGAAGGGGAGCCACCTTCGGTGGTATTCGTGACACAAATACTGCGTCCAAAATAACACCATTATTTTATGCAGTAATTTTGCAGTGTAACTGCAGTTATTCTGCAATTACTGTGTCCAAAATACCACAGTCGACTGCAGTTACTGCAGTTATTCACTTACCTTTGATGATCTTCATCAGAAGGCACTCCCAGGAATCCCAGTTCGACAATACATGACTGATTTGTTCCATAAAGTTCCATAAAGTCCATCATTTAGCCACTTGTTGTTAACGTGTTCAGCCCAGTAATCCATCTTTATGAGGCGCGAGCACTTTGTCCAGACAAAAACTCAAAAAGTTCCATTACAGGTCGTAGAAACAAGCCAAACGATGTGTGGAATCAATCTTTAGGATGTTTTTAACATAAATCATCAATAATGTTCCAACCGGAGAATTTCATTGTCTGAAGAAAAGCACTGGAACGAGAGCAAACTCTGTCGGGAGCGCGCGTCACAAGCATGAGACACCATTCCAGACCACTGACTCAAAGAGCTCTCTTGAGCCCCTCCTTTATAGTAGAATCCTCAAACCAGTTTCTAAAGACGGTTGACATCTAGTGGAAGCCCTAGGAAGTGCAACTTCATCCATGTCTCACTGTGAATTCAATAAGTACAGGGTTGAAAATCGACCAACCTCAGATTTCTCACTTCCTGTTTGGATCTCTTCTCAAGTTTTTGCCTGCCATGTGAGTTCTGTTATACTCACAGACATCATTCAAACAGTTTTAGAAACTTCAGAGTATTTTCTATCCTATACTAATAATAATATGCATATATTAACATCTGGGACATAGTAGGAGGCAGTTCACTCTGGGCACGCTATTCATCCAAAAGTGAAATGGGGCGGCAGGGTAGCCTAGTGGTTAGAGCGTTGGACTAGTAACCGGAAGGTTGTGAGTTCAAACCCCCGAGCTGACAAGGTACAAATTTGCCGTTCTGCCCTGAACAGGCAGTTAACCCACTGTTCCCAGGCCGTCATTGAAAATAAGAATTTGTTCTTAACTGACTTGCCTGGTTAAATAAAGGTAAAAAAAAAAAAAAAAAAAAAAAATGATGCCACCTATCCCCAAAAAGGATAATGGACTTTCAAGACGCAAAGTGTCACCGGCCACATCATCATGGGGACTACCCTTACAAAAAAAGATTGCAGTTTTCAAACTGCAGTGAAAGCCCTGTCTCTGCACCAGCTCTTTCCACGTTAAGCAGATATTTAAATATTAAGCAGGTGAGGAGTTTTTATCTGGGGGCAAAGGGAGAGTGTTGAATTTAGTCAAGAGAAACATGAATTGCTATTTTGATATGTCAGCCTTATTTAATGTAATATATGTTTTGTAATGCTTAGGTTGTTACGAGTGTACTTGTATATGTGTGTATAACACCCCTCATTGAATATTCCAAAAAGTATTTAAAAAAAGTGATGTATCCACCAATCCAAAGAGAGGAATAGGCTCGAGCTTGACAGCCCACCTTCCCACCTTTCCGCTCTGTGGACAACACATCCCATTAGGGTGGAGACACAGGTATCTTGTCATTATTTCCAAATCTCTGACTGTATCAACACTCCATGGACTAGAGCTTTTGAGTGGATTTTCCCTTTAAACTGCTGGTATAAACATAATCTACAATCTAAATATTAAATCCAATCTCTGTTGTCACTGGGCAATGTACTGTAGTACATCTCCTCCTGGGGTGTAGGCTCTGTTTGCAGATGTGGTCTCTGTGTGGGGTGTGTTGGTCCAGCCCCTGAAGCCTAGGGTTACTCATAATAAAACATTAGGCATCTGAACAAACAGTCAGGAAGTGGTGGAAGGTGCAGAGAAGTGAAGCTCTCTCCCTTCCTCTCTCCCTCTCTCTCTCGCACTCTCGCTCTCTCAATTAAACACCAAGGAGAACTCATGAATATAACTGCATGGAACATGACAATATACTGTATAGCAATATACCTGCAATATAACTTTTTTACAACTCTTGGAGTAAGTTAGTTTTGTTTCTGCAAAGACTGTGTGTGTGTGTGTGTGTGTGTGTGTGTGTGTGTGTGTGTGTGTGTGTGTGTGTGTGTGTGTGTGTGTGTGTGTGTGTGTGTGTGTGTGTGTGTGTGTGTGTGTGTGTGTGTGTGTGTGTGTGTGTGTGTGTGTGTGTGTGTGTTTTTACAGCTGGGCGAGAGAATAACGGGTTAAAACTGAGCTGGGTTTCATTCAAGAGCGGTGACGTCGTCTGCTTGTTGGAATCTCCTTACCAGACTGGGCTGTAACCTGAAGCCAAAGGGAGAGGGAGGGACAGAGAGAGAGAGAGGGAGAAACAGAGAGAGAGGGAGAGAGAGACAGAGAGAGAGACAGAGAGAGAGAAAGAGAGAGAGAGAAGGAAAGAGAGGAGGGTGAAAGAGAGGGGGGTGAAAGAGAAATCAACGAAGGGAGGGGGAGTAGAGTGAGGGTGATGTCAAACCAGCTGAGCTCAGAAAGTAAACAGAGCTCCAGACTGCAGCATGCTTTCAGCGGGACAGGGACTGCCTATGCTCCCTCACACCGGCACCCACCACTCCACCGGGACCCCCGGCTCTCTCCTCTTCAACACCCTCCTCATCCTCATCTCACTGCCCCAGGGGACAGCATGGCCTTACGGTAAGAGCCCCAGGAATACCAGACATCTATCTATCCACTCTCCCTGTCTTTATCTTTCTGCTCTCTGAATCTCTCCGTCTGTGCTCTTTGTTCTCAAAAAGCCAGCATCAGCACTCTCCGTCCAGTCTTTATTTCCTCTGCCCCCCCTCTCTCGCTCTCTCCCTCTCTCTACTCTTACAGCTTTCAGAGTGAGGTTTTGAAGACGGAGGAAAGAGAGTTTGTCTGTGTTTTCAACTTGTTATTGGCACTCTCTTTCTTCACCACCCTTTTGACGTGTTGTGCAACATGCTGAGAGCGTTACATTATTTTATTTCAACTGATCATCTCTTATCTGAGATCTGGATCCCAAACAAAGACACACATTCCTTGAAAATAGACGGAGCTGTTCTGAGCCTGCTAATCATCCTATTAAATGTTTGTCAGTCGGTGTCTATTGACAGAGTCTTGTTGATGAGGTTTGCTCAGAAGCATCTGTCCATTGGCCCTCGGTGACCATTTGAAGCGCTGCAGGGAGTAAATTGTGCAGTCTCTGCTGATGTGTCTACCATACAGTGTCTGCCAGACCTGTCCAACAACATATCCTCACCTCCTGAACCCTTAGCAGACACAGACAATATAACTAACACCTTGAATAGGTGTTATAGCAGTAAGAGAAAGCATAATGGTGAAAAAAAAGTATGAGGTAGACTACAGCTGTTTAAAATGAATGTAATGAAGACACCTCCCTTCGGCAATGAGAGCTGTACCAGAGTTGACTACTTACCTGATCTTAAACAGCAATTCGTCAGCGAGGCTGACTCAGACTATTTATGCACCAGTCACTTTATAATCGTTATACAATTAGTTGATGAAGGACAAAATCGGTTGAGCAACACAGCAAACACTATGCAACTGTGCCTAGAGTGAAGAGTGTGGCTTTGGAGCTTTTCCTCAACCTCATCAGGGCCAAGGACCCCAGCATGTTTTTTCACTATTTTGATTTATCTTCATGTCCAGTCATTATCTTTAGCCTCACAATGAAGTGTTTTACCATGTTCTTTCAGGACAACCAGGGCAACAAGTAGAACACAAATAGTTTTTTCTGAAACAGTTGCATTCATGAGTAAAAACATGATACAAAATGAATTTAAATGAAGGTTGCAAGTACAAAAATTGTTTGCTTAGTGGGAAATGAATATCCAAATAGTCAGTGAAAACTGTGTGGATTTGGTAGTTTGTGATAGCAACTATGTGAATTTATCACAGTATTATAGAACACTATGTCCTGGGATTTCCTATGATCTCCTATGTAGAAGAACCCCTCACCTTCTAACAACTATTGTCTCTTGTGAGCATCATAGAGCAAAACAGATTACATGTACGTGTTCGTGAGTGTCTCAGCTTTTCATAGTTCAAACCATTTGTGATCTGCCCTTGTCTCGTAAACACTGAGAGAGAGAGAGGGGGAGAGAGAGAGAGTGGGAGAGAGAAAGTGAGAGAGAGAGAGAGAGGAGGGGGAGAGAGAGAGAAGAGAGAGAGAGAGAGAGAGAGAGAGAGAGAGGGGGGGGGGAGAGAGAGAGACAGAGAGGGGGAGAGAGAGAGAGGGAGAGAGAGAGGGTGAGGAAGAGAGAGAGAGAGGGGGAGGAGAGAGAGAGAGGGAGAGAGAGACAGAGGGAGAGAGACAGAGAGGGGAAGAGAGAGAGAGAGGGGGAGAGAGAGAGAGGGAGAGAGAGAGAGAGGGGGGAGAGAGAGAGGGAGAGAGAGAGAGGTTGAGGGAGAGAGAGTGAGAGAGAGAGAGTGAGGGAGAGAGAGAGTGAGAAAGAGAGAGAGAGAGAGAAGGAGGGAGGGGGGAGTGAGAGAGGGAGAGGGAGAGAGAGAGAGGGAGAGAGAGAGAGAGGGGGAGAGAGAGAGAGACAGAGAGACAGAGAGGGAGAGAGAGAGAGGGAGAGAGAGAGAGAGAGAGAGAGAAGGTGAGGGAGAGGGAGAGAGAGAGAGGGGGAGGGAGAGAGAGAGAAGGTGAGGGAGAGGGAGAGAGAGAGGGGGGGAGAGAGAGAGAGAGAGAGAGAGAGAGAGAGAGAGGGGGGACATATGGAGAAACAAAGATAAAAACAAAGACAGATAATCCCTTACACTCTGAGGCAAGCTGTCTGGACAGTATTTTCTGTTGAATGTGGTGTTCTCCCTCCACTGTGCTCCCTGAGGACCTCTGCTCTTCCTACACAGTCAGTCAATGATGTGTCTCCTCACAGCTTATTTGGCTAAGATCCCCAGCAGGCTGGTTTAGGCTAATGGGTAGTTAGCAGTCAGAAATAGAGACTACAGTCACTGCCAGATAGAAGAGAGGGAGAGTGGAGAGGGATGAAAGGAGAAAGAAGAGGGATAAATAAGAGTGAAGATGGGAGAGCAGAAAAAGGTGAAGGATGAGGGGAGATGATGAGTTGAAAGGGCAAAGTGGAGGTGGGAGAGGCAAGAGGGCAGAGGAGAAGAGTGAATGATGGGAGAAAGGATAGCGAGAGTTTGCCATTGACAAAAAATTGAGAGTTTGGAAAATATAATATTATATTGTCTGAAAGGGTTCAGGACAAATTTCAAGTTAACAGACCAAATATCTCAAACAAATGTGCATATTTCAGACTCCTGTTTGACCAAGATTTCAGTACACGTTTACACACACCATATAACTAACGTGGATAACAGAGAAACGGGGGAATGTATTGAAATGGACTTGTGATTTCCTATCGGACTGAGGTTTATTTAAAGCATGGCAGAGGTTGTCCTTTGAGATCTATGTTTGTTACAGTTGAAGTCGCAAGTTTACATACACTTAGGTTGGAGTATTTAAACCTCGTTTTTCAAGCACTCCACAAATTTCTTGTTAACAAACTATAGTTTTGGCAAGTTGGATTAGGACATCTACTTTGTGCATTACACAAGTAATTTATCCAACAATTGTTTACAGACAGATTATTTCAATTATAATTCATTGTATCATAATTCCAGTGGGCCAGAAGTTTACATAAACTGTGCCTTTTAACAGCTTCTAAAATTCCATAAAATGATGTCATGGCTTTAGAAGCTAATGATAGGCTAATTGACATTATTTGAGTCAATTGGAGGTGTACCTGTGGATATATTTCAAGGCCTACCTTCAAACTCAATGCCTCGTTGCGTGACATCATGGGAAAATCTAAAGAAATCCGCCAAGATCTCAGAAAAAAACAAGTCTGCTTCATCCTTGGGAGCAATTTCCAAATGCCTGAAGGGACCACGTTCATCTGTACAAACAATAGTGCGCAAGCATAAACACCATGAGACCACGCAGCCATCATACTGTTCAGAAAGGAGACGCGTTCTGTTTCCTAGAGATGAACGTACTTTGGTGCGAGAAGTGCAAATCAATCCCAGAACAACAGCAAAGGACCTTGTGAAGATGCTGGAGGAAACGGGTACAAAAACAAGTCCTATAACATAACATAACCTAAAAGGCCGCTCAGCAAGGAAGAAGCCACTGCTCCAAAACTGCCATAAAAATGGCAGACAACAGTTTGCAACTGCCCATGGGGACAAAAATCATACTATTTGGAGAAATGTCCTCTGGTGTCATGAAACAAAAATAGAACTGTTTGGCCATAATGACCATTGTTATGTTTGGAGGAAAAAGGGGAATGCTTGCAAGCCGAAGAACACCATCCCAACCGTGAAGCACGGGGGTAGCAGCATCATGTTGTGGGGGTGCTTTGCTGCAGGAGGGACTGGTACACTTCACAAAATAGATGGCATCATGAGGGAGGAAAATGTTGTGGATATATTGAAGCAAAATCTCACATCAGCCAGGAAGTTAAAACCTTCTCTGTGATAGGGGGTGGTATTTTCACATTCGGATGAAAAGCGTGCCCAAAGTAAACTGCATGCTACTCAGACTCAGAAGCTAGGATATGCATATTATTTATTAGTAGATGTGGATAGAAAACACTCTGAAGTTTCTAAAACTGTTTGAATAATGTCTGTGAGTGTAACAGAACTCATTTGGCAGACGAAACCCCGTGCACAATCCATCCAGGGAAATTTGTTTTTGAGGTCAATCTGTTTTCTATGGCAAGCCCGTTTTAATATAAATATGCTTGCATTCTTATGGCTTCCACCAGATGTCAACAGTCTTTAGAAATTGGTTGTTGTTTTTCCTTTGAGTAGTGAAGCAGTAGCCCTTTCCTTTCTGGGTGTATAGCCAAGTGTCCTCTTTTGTATGGGGCGCATGACCTGAAGCTCGCTCCACTTTCATCTTATTCTCTATTGAACACAATTTATCACGTCTCAAATTGTATCGATTATTTACATTTTAAAATACCTAATGTTGGATTAGGTAAGTTGTTTGAAATGTTTGGACAAAGTTTACAGGTAACTTGTTAGATAATGTGTCGTCATGTCGGGCGAGTTGGAACCAATGTTTTTCTGAATCAAATGCGCCAAATAAATGAACATTTTGGAGATATAACGAAGGAATTTATTGAACAAAAGGACCATTTGTGATGTTTATGGGGCATAATTTGAATTTGGCACTCTGCCATTTCACCGGATGTTGTCAAATGGATCCCGCTAAAGAGATTTGATCCATAAGAAGTTTTAAAGCTTGGTCGCAAATGGGTCTTCCAAATGGACAATAACCCCAAGCATACTTCCAAAGTTGAGGCAAAATGGCTGAAGGACAACAAAGTCAAGGTATTGGAGTGCCATCACAAAGCCCTTACCTCAGTCCTATAGAACATTTGTGGGCAGAACTGAAAAAGCGTGTGCGAGCAAGGAGGCCTGACTCAGTTACACCAGCTCTGTCAGGAGGAATGGGCCAAAATTCACCCAACGTATCGTGGGAAGCTTGTGGAAGGCTACCCGAAACATTTGCCCCAAGTTTAAAGACAATGCTACCAAATACTTATTGAGTATATGTAAACTTCTGACCCACTGGGAGTGTGATGAAAGAAACAACAGCTGAAATAAATCATTCTCTCTAATATTATTATTATTCTGACATTTCACATTCTTAAAATAAAGTGGTAATCCTAACTGACCTAAGACAGGGCATAAAATGTCAAGTATTGTGAAAAACTGAGTTTAAATGTATTTGGCTAAGGTGTATGTTAACTTCCGACTCCAACTGTATCACAGTCCGTACATGAACAGGAAACTCCTCCACTGTCTTTTACAGTACCCCCAACACATACCATCCCTACATACACCACAACACCCAGAGGAGTTTCCTGTTCCACGGCCCTAAATTGCTCAGGCCCCAAAATACCAGACAGCTGCTGCAGTCAGCCAGCTCTGGTCCCCACAAGTACTAGTTAAACACGTCCACACACACACACACACACACACACACACACACACACACACACACACACACACACACACACACACACACACACACACACACACACACACACACACACACACACACACTGAAAGCATTTGGATGTGAAATCAGAGCTGAGAGGAATGGAAGGCAGTGTAGCTCCACAGATTGGAGCCTGGAACTTGTCAACATTGATGTTTTATACACAACAAATAAAGAGGCTGTGAAGCAACCTTGAGATTGACCTAAAATGGACACCTATAGGGAGACTCCAGTGGATTGATATGGGATGGCATGCTGCCAGGGGTGGCGTGCATGCTGGTTTATGGCTAATATTTGTTTTTTGGCCAACCATATTCTGCACAATAAGTACATTCCGAGCCCAGTGTGTATCAGACAGAGCAGCCACACATTGGATGTGGGGTATCAGTCAATATTTTTTGTCCTTTACAGTCTCCTTGTGTTTCAATGGTAGTGTATTACCTCTTCTAAGGTCTTGTTACTGTGTGTGACCTGTGAATGGAGGGGGCAGTAAGGCAATGGGGTAGCAGGGCAGTAGGACAGGGGTCAGAGATAGTCATACCAGCACCTCTGTAGGAGAAGTTCCCAGCTCCCATGACTGATCTGTTCGGCCCTGAAAAACAATGATGTCAGCTTCTGGATCCACATCAAAGCTGCATATACAACATGTGCCTAAACCCCATACACGTTAGTTTCATGTTGGAGCACATCTCACGGCAGCATAACATCAGGGGTGGAAAAACCAGATACCAATTACATAATACCATGAAACCACGCAAACCACACTGAACTCAGAATGCCCAGCCAAAAGCTTGGAAAAATTACTTACGTGGGGCGTTTATTGTCCCAGCCTGTAGACCAAGAAGACCACCAGGCTGTAGTTTCAAGGAAACCACCATTGTCCCAGTGCCCAAGAAAACCACGTGACATGCATAAATGACAATAGCCCTGTCGCACTCACCCTAGTCATCATGAAGTGCTTCGAGAGACTGGTCATGGCCCTCATCAAGGCCAGCACGTCATACACACTCCAAGTTGCCTACCGCTCCAACAGATCCATGGACAATGCCATCTCCATTGCGTGGGATGGGGGGGGGGTCTCCCCTAAATGCAACAGAAGTCGAACTTTGGGGGTCTCTAATGTAACCATTCTCCTACAGTGGTTTGCGAAAGTATTTACCGCCCCTTTTGTCCTATATTGTTGCCTTACAACCTGGAATTAAAGTTGATTTTTGGGGAGTTTGTATCACTTGATGTACATAACATGCCTACCACTTTGAAGATGCAAAATATTTTTTATTGAGAAGCAAACAACAAATAAGAAATAAAACCTGCAACCCCCCCCCCCCACCAAAGTCAATACTTGGCACATCTAGCCACTGGGAATTTTGCCCATTCTTCAAGGCAAAACTGCTCCAGCTCTTTTAAGTTGGATGGGTTCCACTGGTGTACAGCAATCTTTAAATCATACCACAGATTCTCAATTGGATTGAGGTCAAGGCTTTGACTACGCCATTCCAAGACATTTAAAAGTTTCTCCTTAAACCAGCTGAGTGTTGCTTTCGCAATATGCTTAGGGTCATTGACATGCTGGAAGGTGAACCTCCATCCCAGTCTCAAATCTCTGGAAGACTGAAACAGGTTTACCTCAAGAATTTCCCTGTATTTAGCGCCATCCATCATTCCTTCAATTCTGACCAGTTTCCCAGTCCCTGCCGATGAAAAACATCCCACAGCATGATGCTGCCACCACCATGCTTCACTGTGAGGATGGTATTCTCGGGGTGATGAGAGGTGTTGGGTTTGCGCCAGACATAGCATTTCCCTTGATGGCCAAAAGCTCCATTTTAATCTCATCTGACCAGAGTACCTTCTACCATATGCTTGGGGAGTCTCCCACATGCCTTTTGGAGAACACCAAATGTGTTTTCCTATTGTTTTCTTTAAGCAGGCGCTTTTTCTGGCCACTCTTCCGTAATGCCCAGCTCTGTGGAGTGTAAGGTTAATTGTGGTCCTATGGACAGATACTTCCATCTGCGCTGTGGAGCTTTGCCGCTCCTTCAGGGTTGTCTTTGGTCTCTTTGTTGCCTCTCTGATGAATGTCCTCCTTGCCTGGTCCGTGAGGTTTGGTGGGCGGCCCTCTCTTGGCAGGTTTGTTGTGGTGCATTTTCTTTCAATTTTTTAATAATGGATTTATTGGTGCTCTGTGGAATGTTTAACGTTTCTGGTATTCTTTTAGAGCCCAACCCTGATCTGTACTTCTCCACAACTTTGTCCCAGACTTGTTTGGAGAGCTCCTTGGTCTTCATGGTGCCGCTTGCTTGGTGGTGCCCTTTCCTTAGTGGTGTTGCAAACTCTGGAGCCTTTCAGAACTGGTGTATATATACTGAGATCATGTGACAGATCATATGACACTTAGATTGCACACACGTGGTCTTTATTTAACAAATTATGTGACTTCTGAAGGTAATTGATTGCACCAGATCTTATTTGGGGGCTTCATAACAAAATGGGTGAACACATCTGCACTCACCACTTTTCAGGTTTTTGTTTTTTGAAAGAAGTCATTTTTTAATTTTACTTCACCAATTTGGAAGATTTTGTGTCTGTCCGTTGCTTGAAATACACATAAAAATCTATTTAAATTACAGGTTGTAATGCAACAAAATAGGAAAATCTCCAAGTGGGGTGATTACTTTTCCAAGTCACTGTATTTAAAAAAAAATGCAATTGGTTGTGCTATGGTGGTAAATATTACAATTAAAGCTTATTCCAAATTAAACGACACACCTCTCTGTCAGGGTTTAAACCGGTGACAATTGGTACAGGTTCTTTCAATTTGGGCTCCCGAGTGGTGCAGAGGTCTAAGGCACTGCATCTCAGTGCAAGAGGTGTCGTTACAGTCTCTGGTCCCCACAAGTACTAGTTAAACACACACACACACACACACACACACACACACACACACACAGTTCCCACCAGCTCTAATTTCTTGCCCACAAAAGTGTTACTATCCGATGTATGGGCTATTCAGGTGTTGAGCTGTATGCCTCACGAATGTGTGTTTGTAGGGCAGTAAGACATATCTTTTTGCTTTGTATAAGACCTGCCAAAGCACGACACAGAAGACATGTACTGGCATTGAGGCTTGGTAAACAGTCATTAGCTGCGAAGCGGTAGAGGAGTGGGCTCCCCTCTGAGATAGAGCAGCATTCCTGCATGGTCCAGCACTGACAGAGAGAATACTTTTAGTCACGGTCTGATCAAAACATAATAGACTTATCAGCAGAGCTTTGTCTCAGTAAACAAAGTAAAATCGAATCTAATTGTATTTGTCACATGCGCCAAATACAGCAGGTGTAGATTTGACCATGAAATGCTTACTTACAAGCCCTTTCCAAACACTGCAGAGTTAAAAAGTACAAAGAATTATCTAACTAACAAAAGGAAATAGTAACACAATAAAATTACAATAGCGAGACTATATACAAGGAGTACCGGTACCGAGTCAATGTGCAGGGGTACGAGGTACGTAGTCGAGGTAATATGTATATGTACAGTTGAAGTCAGAGGTTTACATAAACTTAAGTTGGAGTCATTAAAACTCGATTTTCAACCACTCCACAAATTTCTTGTTGGAAAACTATAGTTTTGGCAAGTCGGTTAGGACATCTATATTGTGCATGACACAAGTAATTTTTCCAACTCAGTGCCACTTCGCTTGACATCATGGGAAAATCTTTAAAAAATCAACCAAGACCTCAGAAAACAAATTGTAAATTGTAGACCTCCACAAGTCTGGTTAATCCTTGGGAGCAATTTCCAAATGCCTAAAGGTACCAAGTTCATCTGTACAAACAATAGCACGCAAGTATAAACACTATAGGACCACGCAGCAGTCATACCGCTCAGGAAGGAGACGCGTTCTGTCTCCTAGAGATGAACGTACTTTGGTGCAAAAAGTGCAAATCAATCACAGAACAACAGCAAAGGACCTTGTGAAGATTCTGGAGGAAACAGGTACAAAAGTATCTATAGGATCTGTTCTGGCAGATCCTGGCTGACTGGCGGTTCCGGCAGATCCTGGCTGACTGGCGGATCCTGGCTGAATGGCGGATCCTGGCTGAATGGCGGATCCTGGCTGAATGGAAGATCCTGGCTGACTGGTGGATCCAGAAGATCCTGGCTGACTGGCGGATCCTGGCTGACTGGCGGATCTGGAAGATCTTGGCTGACTGGCGGATCCTGGCTGAATGGCGGATCCTGGCTGAATGGCGGATCTGGAAGATCCTGGCTGACTGGCGGATCCGGAAGATCCTGGCTGACTGGCGGATCCTGGCTGACTGGCGGATCTGGAAGATCCTGGCTGACTGGCGGATCCTGGCTGACTGGCGGATCTGGAAGTTCCTGGCTGACTGGCGGATCCTGGCTGACTGGCGACTCTGTCTGCTCCATGCAGACTGGCAGCTCTGGCTGCTCCATGCAGACTGGCAGCTCTGGCTGCTCCATGCAGACTGGCGGCTCTGGCTGCGCTGAACAGGCTGGAGACTCCAGCAGCGCTGTAGAGGAGGAAGGCTCTGGCAGCGCTAACCAGGCGAGAGACTCCGGCAGCACTGGAGAGGAGGAAGGCTCTGGCAGCGCTAAACAGGCGGGAGACTCTGGCAGCGCTGGAGAGGAGGAAGGATCTGACAGTGCTAGACAGGCGAAGCGCACTGAAGGCCTGGTGCGTGGTGCTGGCACTGGTGGTACTGGGCCGAGGACACGCACAGGAAGCCTGGTGCGGGGAGCTGTCACCGGAGGGCTGATGCGTGGAGGTGGTACTGGATAGACCGGACCGTGCAGGCGCACTGGGGCTTTTGAGCACCGAGCCTGCCCAACCTTACCTGGCTCGATACCCACTCTAGCCCGGCCGATACGAGGAGCTGGTATGTACCGCACCGGGCTATGCACCCGCACTGGAGACACCGTGCGCTCCACAGCATAACATGGTGCCTGCCCGGTCTCTCTAGCCCCCCGGTAAGCACAGGAAGTTGGCGCAGGTCTCCTACCTGGCGTCGCCATACTCCCTGTGAGCTCCCCCAAGAATTTTTTGGTGCTGACTCCTGGGCTTCCTTCCACGCCGCCGTGTTCGTCTCGCCAACCTCATTCCCCTGTAACCTTCCTCGCACTGCTCCATCAAATCCCAGGCGGGCTCCGGCACTCTCCCTGGGTCGACCGACCACCTGTCTATCTCTTCCCAAATAGTGTAGTCCAGATTCTGCTCCCATGTCCCAAAATCCTGACATCGCTGCCTCTCCTGCTCCTCGTAATGCCGCCTCTCTGTTTTCACTGCCTCCAGCTCTGCTTTGGGGCGGTGATATTCCCCAGCCTGTGCCCAGGGTCCTTTACCATCCAGGATCCCCTCCCATGTCCAGAGGTTCTGTGATCGCTGCTCCTCCTGCCGCTACCTGTCACCACGCCGCCTGGTCCTGTTGTGGTGGGTGATTTGTCTCTGTGTTACTGTGTTAGTTTGCACCAGTATAGACTGTTTCGGTTTTCGTGTTACGTTTCTTGTTTTTGTATTGTTCGTGTTTATTCGTTATTAAACATGTATGAAAATTACCACGCTGCAATTTGGTCCGATCCTTGCTACACCTCGTCGTCAGAGGAGGAGATAGAAGAAAACTGTGACACTCTCTACTATTATTCTGATATTTTACATTCTTAAAATAAAGTGGTGATCCAAACTGACCTAATGCAGGGGATTTTTACTAGGATTAAGTGTCAAGAATGAAAAACTGAGTTCAAAAGAATTTGGATACATTGTATGTAAACTTCCGACTTCAACTGTAGGTAGGGGTAAAAGTGACCAGGCAATCAGGATAGATTATCAACAAAGTAGCAGCATCGCATGTGAAGAGTGTGAAGAGTGCTCAAGAGATTCAGTCCAACAACAAAAAAGGGGGTTAACACAAAGCTTGAGGTTAAAAGCTGTTCAGGAGTCTCTTGGTCCCAGACATGACTCTCCGGTACCGATTGCCGTGTGGTAGCAGAGAAAACAAACAGTCTATGACTTGGGTGGCTGGAGTCTTTAGGCCCTTTCCTCTGACACTGCCTAGTATAGCAGTTCTGGTTGGCAGGTAGCTCAGCCTCAGTGATTCGTGGGCCATACACACTACCCTCTGTAGCTCCTTATGGTCAGATGCCAAGCAGTTTTCCATACCAAGAGGTGATGCAGCCAGTAAAGATGCTCTCAATTGTGCAGCTGTAGATCTTTGTTTTGTTTCGCTGACTTTAAGGGAGTGTTTATGGTCCTGGCACCAAATTGCCAGGTCGCTGACCTCCTCCCTATAGACTGTCTAATAGTCATCGTTGATCAGGCCTACCACCGTCGTGTCGTTGGCAAATGTAATGATGGTGTGAGAGTTGTCCACGGCCACACAGTCATGGGAGAATAGGGAATACAGTAGGGGACTAAGCACGCACCCCTGAGGGGCCCCAGTGTTGAGGGTCAGCGTGGCAGATGTGTTGTTGCCTGCCCTCACCACCAGGGGGCAGCCTGTCAGGAAGTCCAGGATACAGTTGCAGAGGAAGGTGTTCAGTCCCAGGATCCTTAGCTTGGCAATGAACTTGGAGGGCACTATGGTGTTGAATGCTGAGCTGTTGTCAATGAACAGCATTCTCACATAGGTGTTCCTTTTGTCCAGTTAGGAAAGGGTGGTGTGGAGTGCAATATACTTTGCGTCATCTGTGAATCTGTTGGGGCAGTATGTGAATCCATGGTGTCTCGGATGATGGTGTTGATGTGACCCATGACCAGACTTTCAAAGTATTTCATGGCTACAGATGTGAATGCTACGGGGCATTATTGGGCACAGGGACTATGTGTACTGCTTGAAAATATGTACTGTAGGTATTACAGACTGGGTCAGGGAAAAGTTGAAAATGTCAGTGAAGACACTTGGCAGCTGGTCAGCACATGCTCTGAGTATGCATTATGGTACGAAGTGCGTGAACACACAGTCATCCAAAACAGCTGGTGTTCTCATGCATGGTTCATGTTTGATCGGGTTTTGATCGAGATGTTTGATCGGGTTCGTGGCTGGGCCACTCAAGGACATTCAGAGACTTTTCCCGAAGCCACTCTTACATAGTCTTGGCTGTGTGATTAAAGTCGTTGGAGTATTGGGAGGTGAACCTTCGCCCCAGTCGGAGCCTCTGAGCACCCTGGAGCAGGTTTTCATCAAGAATCTCTTTGTACTTTGCTCCATTCATCTTTCCCTCGATCTTGACTAGTCTTCCTGCCACTGAAAAACATCCCCATAGCATGATGCTGAAACCAGAGATGGTTGTCCTTCTATAAGGTTCTCGCATCTCCACAGAGGAACTCTGGAGCTCTGTCAGAGTGACCATCGGGTTCTTGGTCACCTCCCCGACCAAAGCCCTTCTCCCTTGATTGCTCAGTTTGGCCAGGTGACCAGCTCTAGGAAGAGTCTTGGTGGTCCCAACATTCTACCATTTAATAATGATGGAAGTCACTGTGTTCTTGGAGACCTTCAATATTGCAGGTTTTTGGTACCCTTCCCCAGATCTATGCCTCTATGCAGTCATGTCTCGGAGCTATACGGAAAGTTCCTTCAACCCTAAGGCTTATTTTTTTCTCCGACATGCACTGTCAACCATGTGTGTGCCTTTCCAAGTCATGTCAATCAATAGAATTGACTCAGGATGCACCTGAGCTCAACTTCGAGCCTCATAATAAAGGGTCTGAATACAATAAGGTATTTCTGTTTTTTAAGTTTAGTACATTTGCAAAACATATCTAAAAACCTGTTTTCGCTTTGTCATTGTGAGGTATTGTGTTTAGATTGCTGAGGAATTTTTTCTATTTAATCCATTTTAGAATAAGGCTGTAACATAACAAAATGTGGTTGATATAGATACACTACCAGTCAAAAGTTCTTACACACCTACTCATTCCAGTTTTTTTTAAGTTTTACTATTTAATACATCAAAACTATGAAAAAACACATATGGAATCATGTACAGTATTAACCACAAATCAAAATATATTTTATAGTTGAGATTCTTCAAAGTAGCCACGCTTTGCCTTGATGACAGCTTTGCACTCACTCGGTACCCCTTAGATCACATTAATAAGTTCAATTATGATATTCTATATGAATGCCAGACGCGCCTAAAAAACCTGTTGACCCTCTCTTGTAGTTTCCCTGTAGGCCAATATAAATCAATTCCCACAGCATGCCAAATCAGCCTGGTATACGGGCCTAATTTATAGGCCAGTTCAACTGTCACTAAGCAGAAGGAAACCGTCGATACCTCAACATCCCAAGAGGATCCTCAGTTCACTCTCAATCTGATAACTCAGTGACAGTCTGAGCCCTGACGAGTTCAAATGTAAGGTAATCACGTCAGTAACTCACCCTGGGTGTACAGTACCAGTCAAAAGTTTGGACACACCTACTCATACAAGGGTTTTTCTTTATTTTTACTATTTTCTACATTGTAGAATAATAGTGGAGACATCAAAACTATGAAATAACACATATGGAATCATGTTGTAACCAAAAAAGTGTTAAACAAATCAAACTATATTTTAGATTATTCAAAGTAGCCACCCTTTGGCTTGATGCCAGCTTTGACCACTCTTGTCACTCTGTCATTCAGCTTCACCTGGAATGCTTTGGTAGCTATGCTGGTTAAACCTCTTCAGGATTAGCCCCTTTCTTCAATTTGTTCACACTGTTATCAAGGCAAAGGGTGGCTGTTTGAAATAAAATATACATGTGTTCACTATTATTCCACAGAGCAGAAAGTAGCAAAAATAAAGAAATACCTTTGAATGAGAAGGTGTGTCCAAACTATTGTCTAGTATTGTATATGGACCAGAACTTGGTTTACAAATGGTGTAGTGAATCTAGAGCAACAGCGGTCAATTAAGCAATAATGACAACATTGATTGCAATTTAATGACACACTGTGTCTCTTATTTGATAACACCAAGCCTTGTTCTTATGTAATCCACTTTGTGCTCTAATTATAGGAAAGAGGATGACTATTGGACCGTTTCTACCGCCCTAGCGTCTGTACACTGATGTACAATATATCGGTGAGTGTAAGCAGACGTGAGTCTGGGTAGATGGAGTCCAAGCCAATAACTACGAGGGCTAGATTAGTCTACCCAGACACTTAACAGATCCCATACAAATAACAGGATGCACTAAGTCACTGTCGCCTCCACTATGGCTCCCCTCCAGACTGCTGCTGGTGGTTTACTTAGTGCTGAGCTATGAACAAACAAATGAGACAAGGACAAAGTAGACTGTCTACTTTTTATAAAAGTATGCGTTTATTGTTGCCACCTCACAGTCCAACTTAGGTGCATGAATAGATAAACAGACTGGATACGTGGAAGGTATTTAGCAACTGCTGGAGGAAAAATGGAAGCTTCTTTATTCTTAAAACGTAATGCTGTAAATCTGTTAAGTGTTGGCTTTTAACAATGGACATAAACAAGTCAGAGGCTAACCCATGGGCTTCTTGGTTATTATGTTCATTCTGTGGTCTTTTACAGTGATTGTGCCTCTGATGCTGTCTGGTTGAATGCATGTGTAATTAACTCCAGTAACAATGCTGGTGAGGCTGTCCAAATCTATTGTAGAGCTTTGTAAAATGTCCCTGCATGTTCTATGTAAACAACTCTCCAAACCTCCCTCTCTTATGCCATCCCTTTCGGTTTCTCTCTATGTGCCCCCCAAAGAAGCAGACACACAGACAAAGCAGAAGACACAATACAATACAAAAGAGATGAGTTGGGATGAGAACAAGAGCACTGGGCCACATGTGCTTTGAACACATTGTCACAATTTTTTAAATGAGTGGACCAAGGTGCAGCGTGCGTAGAGTTCCACATTATACTTAATAGTTACACTTACAACCAAAACAACAAAGAATATAACAAATGTGCAGTATTGCAGTGCTCAAGGCAACTATACAAAAACAAGATCCCACAAACAACAGGTGGGAAAAGGCTGCCTAAATATGATCCCCAATCAGAGACAACGATAGACAGCTGCCTCTGATTGGAACCATACCAGGCCAACATAGAAATGCAAAAACTAGAGTACCCACCCTAGTCACACCCTGGCCTAACCAAAATAGGGAATAAAAAGGATCTCTAAGGTCAGGGTGTGACACACATAAAACCATCTGGGGGGTAATGAAGTGGAGAGACAGGCTTGTTGAGCAAGGGACAACTGGTTACATAAGCAATAGCTTAATGGCATCACACTGGAATTATACTGGAATCCTCAGGTTATACACATTATGACAATGATGGATTCCCTGTAAAGAATTCCCTGTTGTCCCTGGAGTAAAACATTTTCTATAGGTTGTTGTTTTACATGAAACATAACCCTTCTTTTCAGGGTAACCACAGCAATAATATGTCAGCAAAAGAAGAACTGATCCAAAACAACATGAATTGCGAAATCACTCATAGAGCTTTCCAAACAAAGTATGACAGCAGTGCAGTTGAAATGACTGTCTTCACTTATAGTTCCACACTGATAATACATTTGACCTGGCCTCTCACAATCTATTCTCTGAGTAATGAAAATAGTATGCCATTCCTGAACTGTCTTTGGATGGCAGAGATGAGATTGAGATTCTTAAGGAGAAGCGCAGATCTCCCCTGGAGTAGGATATCGTTTATGAGTTGATTAATGTTGCAGGGCCAGAGAGATGGGGGGATTGTAGGAAGGGATATCTAACCGCATTCCAGGACATCGCCTGTACATCTCCTGTCCAGCTGCCAGTCCACAAACAACCTTTCACAGATTAATCAAAGCCTCAACACTAACTCACGTACTCCCCTGTGTGTGTATGCATGCGTGTGTGTGTGTGTGTGTGTGTGTGTGAGTATGCGTGTGCATTTACTGTATGTGTACTGTGTGTATGTACTATTGAGGTTGTTACCAAGGAGAATCAGCTCTGCATAGCAACAGGACTTTGGGTCAGAGGAAAGAGCCACAGAACTCCGAAATAAACTCAGCAAAAAAATAACTGTTCCTTTTTCAGGACCCTGTCTTCATCCAAATGACTTTGCATTGTAAAGGGTTTAAACACTGTTTCCCATGCTTGTTCAATGAACCATAAACAATTAATGAACATGCACCTGTAGAAGGTCGTTAATACAATAACAGCTTACAGAAGATAGGCAATTAAGGTCACAGTTATGAAAATTTAGGACACCGAGGGTGCCTTTCTACTGACTCTGAAAAACATCAAAAGAAAGATGCCCAGGGTCCCTGTTCATCTGCGTGATCGCACCTTAGGCATGCTGAAAGGAGGCATGAGGACTGCAGAGGGTAAGGGTATGTGGCCAGGGTAAGAAATTGCAATGTCCGTACTGGGAGATGCCTAAGACACTGCTATAGGGAGACAGGACGGACAGCTGATCTTCCTCGCAGTGGCAGACCACGTGTAACAACTCCTGCACAGGATTGGTACATCCGAACATCACAACAGCGGTACAGGTACAGGATGGCAGCAACAACTGCCCGAGTTACACCAGGAACGCACAAATCCCTCCATCAGTGCACAGACTGTCTGCAAGAGGCTGGACTGAGGGTTTGTAGTTCTGTTGTAAGGCAGATCTTCACCAGACATCACCAGCAACAACGACACCTATGGGCACAAACCCACCGTCGCTGGACCAGACAGGACAAAAAGTGCTCTTCGCTGACGAGTCAGGGTTTTGTCACACCAGGGGTGATGGTCGAATTCACGTTTATCGCCAAAGGAATGGGTGTTACACCGAGGCTTGTACTCTGGAACGGGATCGATTTGGAGGTGGAGGGACAGTCATGGTCAGGGGCGGTGTGTCACAGCATCATCGGACTGAGCTTGTTGTCATTGCACGCAATCTCAACGCTGTGAGTTACAGGGAAGACATCCTCCTCCCTCATCTGCTACCCTTCCTGCAGGCTCATCCTGACATGACCCTCAAGCATGACAATGCCACTAGCCATACTGCTCATTCTGTGCGTGATTTCCTGCAAGACAGGATTATCAGTGTTCTGCCATGGCCAGCGAAGAGCCCGGATCTCAATCCCATTGAGCACGTCTGGGTTCTGTTGGATCGGCGGGTGAGGGCTAGGGCCAATCCCCCCCAGAAATGTCCGGGAACTTTCAGGTGCCTTGGTGGAAGAGTGGGGTAACATCTCACAGCAGGAACTGGCAAATCTGGCACGGTCCATGAGGAGGAGATGCACTGCAGTAATTAATGCAGCTGGTGGCCACACCAGATACTGACTGTTACTTTTGATTTTGACCTCCCCTTTGTTCAGGGACACATTATTCCATTTCTGTTAGTCACATGTCTGTGGAACGTGTTCAGGTATGTCTCAGTTGTTGAATCTTGTTATGTTGTTGTTAGGGGCGGCAGGGTAGCCTAGTGGTTAGAGTGTTGGACTAGTAACAGAAAGGTTGCAAGTTCAAATCACCGAGCTGACAAGGTACAAATCTGTCGTTCTGCCCCTGAACAGGCAGTTAACCCACTGTTCCTAGGCCGTCATTGAAAATAAGAATTTGTTCTTAACTGACTTGCCTAGTAAAATAAAAAATAAATTAAGATGTTCATACAAATATTTACACATGTTAAGTTTGCTGAAAATTAACACAGTTTACAGTGAGAGGACATTTTTTTTAGATTAAGGGGCCTGAACTGTTTAGATTAACAGTTCAGGCCTCGTTGGCTGCAGTTATACCTCATGAAAACTGGGAACAGGTATGTAGAAGTCTTAAATGCAGGGAATAAAGAGAAGTTAGGAAGAGAGAGTGAGAGAGAAAGAGAGAGAGAGAACGAGAGAGGGAGGGAGGGAGAGGAAAGAAGGATATTATGATTGGACTGGTGGTGGGAGGGAATGTGTAGAATGCTGCGAAGAGAAGAGTGTTCCGTAATGATGACACGGTGCCATGTCTGAGGCCACTCTCTGTCTCTCTCCCCTCTTTCTCCCTCTCTCTATCTTTCTTCTCTCTCTCTCTCTCCCCTCTTTCTCCCCCTCTCTCTCTCTTTCCACATTCATCTCAGATGAATTTCCACTTGTCTCTGCTCAGACTTCTCCACAGTTACATAATGAAATCTGTTCAGTTTAAAAGGACCTCAGATCAAATCAATATCCGACTAAATGTTCCTCAGATTTATTGTGTACCAACCTAACACATGGAGAGAGGGTCAACATTGGTGCTGCCAGCCTGCCACATAATTCAATATAGTTTATGATTGATGATTTGATTCAATAATGTGTTTGCCATCTTGAAACACTTGATTGTTAATGTATTTGCCATTAACAAATGAATATGATGTCTGATGTAATACAATATGACAAAACACACACAGATGAGCAGGCAGAGGAGGAACATGTGTATAGAGAGGCTGCATCCATATGGCGGGATTCAACATCTAGGCATTTCACAGTAGTGATCCGTGGCTTGTTTGCCCAGAAAAATCTACTCAATTAGATATTATTGCCCTATTATTAATGCCCTTCATACATTTAGAGACAATGGGATATGTGCCAATGAGTTCAGTGACCATTGTCGCGTTGCCTGTATAAGAGATGTTAAACTACCCAAATCTCGCTCATGCGTTATTACAAAGATAATTATTTTGAATTTTAGTAAGCACATTTGTTTTTGTCTGAGCTGGGTTTGAATGACTGGGGGGGTTGTGTCATCTATCACCGACTCGGATCAGGCCCTTAATTGTGTTATTTCCCTGTTAACTCTGTTGCAGATAAATACAAAAAACTAAGGGTAAAAGACTTTTGTAATCCTTGTTTTACACATGAATTGTCTAAGAAATGACAGGAAAGACATTTCGATGGGCTGATCCTACGTCTGACTGCAAGACAAACTGATACTACATCTGATTGGCAGTCCATCAGACATTTGAGAAGTAGATGTCTATCCCTGGTTAAAAAAGCAAAAAAAGGAATATATCTTGCCTCTCCCAAAATATCAGGAAGCAGATTGTACAGTCCACCTTCCTGACAGATCATTATGGTGACACCATTTACCAGATTGCAGCAGTCACCACCCTTAAACCTTTGGATGCCGTCCACCATAGCGCCATTCGTTTTATCATTGGTGACAGTTTTAATACTCACCACTGCATCCTGTATCAACAGGTTGGCTGGTCCTCATTAAAGTCCCATAGATCAATTCATTACTCCCTTTTTGTTTGCAAAGCCCTACTACACAAGCTTCCAACTTATCTAACTTTTTTGCTAATGTATAAAATAATCAGATATCAAACCCGTTCACAGTGTTGGTTAGCTCTTCAGATTCCTTGGGTCTCCACGGAATTAGGGAAATCGGCTTTTCACACTCTACATTTTTGGAATCACAAAATTCATTACATTTGGATTCCCTGGTGACACTAGGGCATTTTCAAACTCTGATGATATATTAGTTCACTGAGGTGTGCAATTGTGTTGATTTATTGATTGATTGATGTAATAACTTGTTTATGATGTCTGAATGTTAGTGACGTTCTAATGTAATGTACTTGTTATTGTATCTTGTTACATATTTTTATTTTATTTTACTTCATGGTCTCGGGGAACCATTGAAAATGAGACCCTGATCTCAATTGGGCTCCCCTGATTTAAAGAATAGTTAATTTAAAAAAATGTATTTGACCCAGGTGTGCTGGTTTGTTCCCAGACTACAGGCACCTGTATAACCACTGCCCAGGCCCAGAATGGAACGTCATGTGTCGGGGCTGCTGTGAGTATGACGTCATCCGTTGTAAGTGTCCTTTCCAGGGCACCCCTGTTGGCTACGCTGTGCCCTGCTGCCGCAACGCAATCAACGAGTGTGACCCCTGCATCATCCACCCAGGTAAACCTGTCCAAGATCACCATGCTGGCTCAAAACTTGGGGAGTACTTCTCCATTTAGGTTATTTGATCTGGTAAACCTGTGGAGGACTGGTTGAATGCACACTCTGTATAAGATTTGATTAACAACAACATGGTCAGATACATGGAGTTCCATTATGCCTTAGTGCTGGATTTGTTAATACATGTTTCATTTGCAAGTACACACAGTGTGGAGGAGGCTATTCTACCAGTACATTTCTGAAACATCTGCCTTGTACAGTACCCATTAGATCCAGTGTCATGTCTTTACTGATGTTTTCGTCTGTATGCCATCTGCCGTCGAGGCTCTCTTATAAGCCTAGCCGACATACAATAGCAGTGAGGTTGGGCCACGTAGAGTGAAATGCAATAAGTTTAGACCAACCACATTAGAGAGAAATGCCTAACCCTCATTATTTTCCAGAAAATAGCAAGCTATTGAGAGACATTGTACAATTCATTACATTTGCTTTCATTGAGGGCATCCCTTTATGTTGCTCTCCTGTTGTGTATTTACTCTGAGGGGGGGTGTGTTGGCAATAACAAAGTCAATACAGCATGTTTAAATAACCTCAGAGAAAACTCATTGCTCAAAAGGCACAATGCGTAGTTATTATATTTCACCACAAGTTGTTGCAAGACTTGTTTACCTATCAGAATATGCTAATCTTTTCACTTATGAAAATATGTTGTTTGTCTGTTCCAACTTCACAACATACTCCTCTGCCTGAACTATTGGCCAGATTTCACTGAAATAGTAAAAGGCTGAAGTATGCACTTATAAAGGACTTTTCCTGTAAATCTCATACAGTAAACCCTTTTCCATCCCTCTCTATGAGTGTACTGCATGTAGATGGTGGAGGAGACATGGTACACTGATACCTGTTGGTGTTTATATGTCCTGCTGCTGTGTCTCTGATGTCCGTCTCCCTGACGCCCTGCCTGTTCTCAGGATGTCTGCAACACAGAGCACCATAGAACCTCCAATGTGAAAATATATCCTATCTGAAACTCAGTCCTTCTGGGGGTTTTCTGGACATTTCTATTTCAGGAAGCTATTTCTTCTGTTCTGTTACCCTGTTACAGTGCAAGAGGAGCCTGATGAGTTTAGCAGGTCTGATGTAAAGAGCTAACAGGCACTAAGGGAAATGCAGTAGGTGTATGGGGCCGATTGAAACCGTCCATAGTAATTGGGAATGGGCAAACCAAGACTGTGACTGAATGCATCACACTTACAGTACTTTCAGAAAGTATTCATAACCAACATTTATTGAAAACTAATTACAGAAATATCTCATTTGCATAAGATTTCACAACCCTGAGTCAATACTTTGTAGAAGCACCTTTGTCAGCGATTACATCTTTGAGTCGTCTTAGGTATGTCTGTATCAGCATTGCACATTCTTCCTTGCATAATCTCAAGCTCTGTTGAGTTAGATGGGGAGTGGCAGTGGACAGCAATCTTCAAGTCTTCAAGTCTTTCCACATATTTTCAATGGGATTCAAGTCTGGGCTTCGGCTGGGCCACTCAATGACTTTCACATTCTTGTTCTGAAACTATTAGAGCGTTACTTTGGCTGTATGCCTGTTGTATGCTGTATGTCATTGTCCTGTTGGAACATACATCTTTGCCCACCAGTCTAAGATCGTTTGCACTCTTAAGCAGGTTCTCATCAGGGATTTGCCTGTGTTTGGCTCAATTCATTGTTTCCTCTATCCTTACCAGTCTCCCAGTCCTTGCCGCTGAAAAGCATCCTCATAACATGATGCTACCCCCACCATGTTTCATGGTAGGAATGGTGTTAGACGGGTGATGAGCTGTGCCTGGTTTTCTTCAGACATAGTGCTCAGACCACATAATCGAATACCTAAGAAGTGTCTACGTGTGCCTGCAGCCACTACCAATAGTAGTGCAAAAGAACAGTTGAAGATACATATGGTGATGTCGTTGCACATGAGTGGTGTGGATGTCTGTAGGCATTTATGATCTGTAAAGTTATATATGGAATCTGTGTATGTGAGAGATATGAAAGGAGAAAGTACTATTCCTGAATATGCTGTTAAACACAACAACTAGTGTAAATATCTAAACCCCTGTATGAATAGAGCACATGTCTGAAGGAGGAATTGGTAAAGAAGAGAATAATGGGTTACTAGAGATCTGATGAAGTAACAAAATAAAAATTAAAATATATATAGAACTTTTAATAATCTTAATCATTTCCACACTCACACAACTCTCACATCCACATTCACTACACTCATGCAACTCACAATCACATTCCCTTCGAGCTATTACTTGATTTAAGACTTATGGTAACCTCTCTTTTTATGTTTTATTGGTTTTATTCTATTGTTTTCTATTTTTGCACCATCGTAAACATCTTTCAGGAGTTCTACCAGGGCGGTCCTGTTAGTTCTCTTGTATACTGCAGACAAGTTATATTTGCATGGTTGAGCTTATCCATCATTCATAATTAATTCATCATTAATGTTCGCTTCCTTTATGTGACCGACCAATACTGGTTCATGCATGTGACAGACCAATACATCACGAGGCTTCTTCTCTCTAAGCTGAGACCTTGAAACTGAGATTTCTTTCATTCTCAAATGAAGGGTCTTGGCGTACTGCCAAATTGCAGATACTGACAGTAAGGATTAGTTCAATCAGTCACTTGCATGAAAACAGAAATTGCTTTTTAGAAAAGCACAAACATAACATTTTCAGTTACATGCTCTCAGAGTTTTTCACGTGCCATTTTGCAAACTCCAGGCGTGCTATCATTTGCCTTTATCTCACGAATGGCTTCCGTCTGGCCACTCCCATGAAGCCCAGATTTATGAAGTGCTGTAGAGACTGTTGTCCTTCTGGCAGGTTTATCCCATCTCAGCCAAGGAACTCTGTAAGTCCATCAGAGTGGTCACTGGGGTTTTGGTCACCTCCCTGACCAAGGTCCTCCTTGCCCGGTTGCTCAGTTTGGTCGGACAGCCAGCACTAGGTATTCTGGGTAATTCCATATTTTTTTCAATTTCCCAATTATGGACACCACTTTAGTCTTGGAAACATTCAACATTCAATATAGTGTTTTATACCTTTCCCCATATATAGTATGTCTCATCACCAATTCTATCTCAGAGATCTACAGACAGTTCCTCTGGTATAGTTTATGCTCTGACATATGAGACTTTATATAGACAGGTGTGTTTCTTTCTAAATCATGTCCAAACAATTGAATTGGCCACAGGCGTACTCCACGTCATAGTGACATCTCAAGGACAATCAAAGAAATTGGATGCATCTGAGCTCAATTTGGAGTGTTATATCAAATCGGTGTGAATACTTATGCAAATGTTTTCTGTAGGCGAAGGAGAGTCGGACCAAAATGCAGCGTGTAGATTGCGATCCATGTTTAATGAAAAAACGTAAAACAGGAATCAAGACAAATACTACAAAAACAAAAGAACGTAACGAAAACCGAAACAGCCTATACTAGTGTAAACTAACATAGAGACAGGAACAAGGACACTAAGGACAATCACCCATGAAACACACAAAGAATATGTCTGCCTAAATATGGTTCCCAATCAGAGACAACGATAATCACCTGACTCTGATTAAGAACCGCCTCACGCAGCCATAGACTAACGCTAGACATCCCACAAAACCCCAAGACAAAAACACACCACAATAACCCATGTCACACCCTGGCCTGACCGAATAAATGAAGAATAAACATAATATATTTCGACCAGGGCGTGACAATATGTCTGTATTTCATTTTCAATAAATTAGCAAATATTTCTAAAAACATGTTTTCACTTTGTCATTATGGGGTAGTGTGTGTAGATGGGTGAGAAATATAATATTTCATATATTTTACATTCAGGCTGTAACACAACAAAATGTGGAATAATTCAAGGGTACGAATACCTTCTGAAGGTACTGTATGGTGAAGAGGTTTCAGACGTTTCAGCTTTCAGTCAGCACTTTCTACTTGATGCTGTGCCGGCTCCATCTTTCTTTCTATCTAACCTCTTTTGTCTTTGTCTCTCTTACTCCACCCATTTCCCCTCTCTTCTTCTCTCTCTCTCTCTCTTAGGTTGCAGCATATTTGAGAACTGTAAGCGGTGTAACAACGGGACGTGGGGCCCCAGAGATAATTTCTTTGTCAAGGGGAAGTACTGTGCTGAGTGTCGACCCGGCTGGTCAGGCGGTGACTGCTTGAGTGAGTACACTCATTCTCACATATTCCTCTACCCACATTACCTCCTACCATCGCTATGAGTAAAATGTGCCCTTAACCACAGATCAAGGATCAGATTACATTATTCCCCCAGTTCCAACCAAAACCATTATGGGGATGAAAGAATATCTGACCTTGTATCAGGGTTATAAGTAACTTCAACACGCTTCCTTTCCATGCCTCTATAAAGGCATATACCATACTGTACCTACAGTGCAGTATATACCAAGTACTATAGGAGACAATTCTGGCACAACAGTATTCTGCATGGATAAGAGCTTATTGTCTTATAGATTTTCCATTCAAGGAGCAGAAAAGTCAAAATAGTGTTAGTCAACATCCTGGAATCTCACAATATAATTTCTAGAGAAAGCATAGGTTTCTGATGTATTTTCATCAACCACAGAAACCTGGCATGTATTTGTGGCACTTGGCTGCAGGCCTGTGGTTAATGTGCATTTTGTTTACTTTTACCAGCCTGCATTCTTCATTTGTCTCCCGTTTGAAGTGTATTTTTCCTAATGTATGCCATGTAACTCTGTAACTGGTAAATATCATGCTATTACTCAACTTTAGATGGCAATTACATATACAGTCATGGCCAAAAGTTTTGAGAATGACGCAAATATTAATTTCACAATGTCTGCTGCCTCAGTTTGTATGATGGCAATTTGCATATACTCCAGAATGTTATGAAGAGTGATCAGATGAATTGCAATTAATTGCAAAGTCCCTATTTGCCATGCAAATGAACTGAATCCCCCAAAAATATTTCCACTGCATTTCAGCCCTGCCACAAAAAGGCCAGCTGACATCATGTCAGTGATTCTCTCGTTAACACAGGTGTGAGTGTTGACAAGGACAATGCTGGAGATCACTCTGTCATGCTGATTGACTTCGAATAACAGACTGGAAGCTTCAAAAGGAGGGTGGTGCTTGGAATCATTGTTCTTCCTCTGTCAATCATGGTTACCTGCAAGTAAACAAGTGCCGTCATCATTGCTTTGCACAAAAAGGGCTTCACGGGCAACGTTACTGCTGCCAGTAAGATTGTACCTAAATCAACCATTTATCGGATCATCAACAACTTCAAGAAGAGCGGTTCAATTGTTGTGAAGAAGGCTTCAGGGCGCCCAAGAAAGTCCAGCAAGCGCCAGGACCGTCTCCTAAAGTTGATCCAGTTTCGGGATCGGGGCACCACCAGTACAAAGCTTGCTCAGGAATGGCATCAAGCAGGTGTGAGTGCATCTACACACACAGTGAGGGGCAGCAAAGAAGCCACTTCTCTCCAGGAAAAACATCAGGGACAGACTGATATTCTGCAAAAGCTACAACGATTGGACTGCTGAGGACTGGGGTAAAGTCATTTTCTCTGATGAATCCCCTTTCCGATTGTTTGGGGCATCCGGAAAGAAGTTTGTCTGGAGAAGACAAGGTGAGCGCTACCATCAGTCATGTGTCATGCCAACAGTAAAGCATCCTGAGGCCATTCATGTGTGGGGTTGCTTTTCAGCAAAGGGAGTAGGCTCACTCACAATTCTGCCTAAGAACACAGCCATGAATAAAGAATGGTACCAACACATCCTCCGAGAGCAACTTCTCCCAACCATCAAACAGTTTGGTGATGAACATTGCCTTTCCAGCATGACGGAGCACCTTGCCATAAGGCAAGAGTGATAACTAAGTGGCTCAGGGAACAAAACATCAATATGTTGGGTCCATGGCCAGGAAACTCCCCAGACCTTAATCCCATTGAGAACTTGTGGTCAATCCTCAAGAGGCGGGTGGGCAAACAAAACCCCACAAATTCTGACAAACTCCAAACATTGAATATGCAAGAATGGGCTGCCATCAGTCAGGATGTGGCCCAGAAGTTAATTGATAGCATGCCAGGGAGGATATTAGAGGTCTTGAAAAAGAAGGGTCAACACTGCAAATATTGACTCTTTGCATCAACTTCATGTAATTGTCAATAAAAGCCTTTGACACTTATGCTCCAGAGTCCAATGGCAGTGAGCTTTACAACACTCCAGCCAACGCCTGCATTGCACACGGTAATCTTAGGCGTGTGTGCAGCTGCATGGCCATTGAAACCCATTTCATGAAGCTCTTGACAAACAGTTATTGGGCTGATGTTGCTTCCAGAGGCCGTTTGGAACTAGGTAGTAAGTGTAGCAACCGAGGACAGATGATTTTTACACGCTCCATACTTCAGCACTCAGCGGTCCCGTTCTGTGAGCTTGTGTGGCCTACCACTTCGCAGCTGAGCCGATGCTCCAAAACATATTCATTTCACAATAACAGCACTTACAGTTGACCAGGGAAGCTCCAACAGAGCAGACATTTGATGAACTGACTTGGTGGGAAGGGGGCATCCTATGACGGTGTCACGTTGAAAGTCACTGAGCTCTTCCATTAGGCCATTCTACTGCCAATGTTTGTCTATGGAGGTTGCATGGATGTGTGCTAGATTTTATACACCTGTCAGTAACGGATGTGGCTGAAATAGCTGAATCCACTAGTTTGAAGGGGTGTGCACATACTTTTGTAAATATTGTGTATGAGCTACACAACAGCACAATGATTTAATTATAATGAAACATATAATTACACTAATAAATAAAACCCTGATTGCACGATCATGTAAAATGTGAGCTCTAAATGGTTTTGTTCCTGTTTATAGAGTGTGGAGGAGTGATCCGTAAACATCAGGGCCACATAGTTCTGGAAAGTTACCCCACCAACGCTCGCTGTGAGTGGACAGTTCAGGTGGACCCACGATTCACCATCAACTTCAGGTGGGTGTGACCAACGGTGTATCTGACTTGAGTTGTCTCTTAACCTCAAAACAGAGTTAGTCCACTGAGCCAAAGCCTGGTGTAACTGAATGACAGCTAGTTATAATGTTCACTTTGTCATATTTTCCCTTGACATGAATGGGCTATGCTTTGGCCTCTCTGGTGACCATCTGTAATAGTTATTAATACCTGACCCATTTCATTTCAGTTTTCACATTTCTTTGAGAGGTAGGTCATGGACCAATGTGAGTCTAGACCACAGGTTGGAAACCACTCCTATTCTTGAAAAAAAGTGATTGCATTTCACTCATGTGATAACTTTGTATATTCTCTAGCATTTTATTTGAGGGCCTTTACGATACAAAAAGCAACATGGAACTTTGAGCTGCAATCAGTCTGTTGGCACAATACGTAGTACATACAGCAATAGCTTTGGGTGTTGAAATAAACAGATCAATACACTCTTAGAAAAAAAGGTGCTTTCTAGAACCTATAAGGGTCCCCATAGGAGAATCCTTTGGAGAACCCTTTTTGGTTCCATGTAGAACCCTTTTCCTTTTCACAAAAGGTTCTACATGGAACCCAAAAGGGTTGTACCTTTTGGGTTGGGGACAGATGAAGAACCATTTTGGAACCTTTTTTTCTAAGATTGATAGCATTTTTACCTTACACGTAAAGCTCCATGTTAAACTACACAACTATGACAAGGTCAGACAGCTAGGCCAAATCCATGATCTGATGACAAATGGATCTGCAAGCATAGCAGAAAAAACAGTTGCACAATGGTTTATCGACAGATAGAGATTCATAAATCATCTCCTAAAGTGAAGAAATAGGGCCTTATACTGGTGTTTTGTGTCCATAATGACATATAAGCCACAGAGACCATCATTAAATAGTGGTCCTCTCTGTTTCATGTTGCTGTGCTCATAGTTGGACTATTGAAGTTATATGCTTTGGCATGTACTCACTACTCTTGGCTACATCACTCTATGGTGGGTTCGGGCCAGTTACTGACAGCGCTGACTTTGTTCTCATCTATGCTGACCCCTCCAGGTGTCAGTACAAAGCCGAGGAGGTTTACCGAGGTTACATGGAGGTGCTCTTCAGTCTTCACATAAAAGGTTATGGTCAAGGAGCCATTGAAGAACATTTTGCACATGCTGTATGTGCTCCGTCAGGGAGTAGGAGTAAATGTCATCAATCTAGATGATGAGAAAGTGGGTTGATCATATCCTGTAAAACCTCCTTCATAAAGGATTAGAAGACGGCGGAGGCGTTCGTAAGGCATGTCCAGGCATTCGTAGTGCCCTCGAGAGGTGATGAAGGCCGTCTTCCATTCGTCGCCTTCATGTATATGGACAAGGTTATATACAGTTCACCGTTCGAGTTTAGTATAGATGTTGAAGGGATGCTGGGATCAGAGGAAGAGGGAAACGGTTCTTGACCGTGACGTCATTTTTTCCAAAAAAGGAAGAAGCTGGATGCAGCCGGGAAAGAAGGACAAATGAAACATCAATGTAGTTCTCCATTACCTCATTTTCCAGGATAGATAGGGGGTAAACTGCGGGGACACTCCAGGGAGTAAGTCAATAGCACAGTCTCCTGGGCGATTCGATGGCAGAGTGGAGGCCTTGATTTTGCTTAAGACATTGCAGGGTCGTGACGACAATGAGGGTGTCCGAGGATGAGAGTTGAATAGTTTCATGGTGGAAGACTCCAATCTGGAGGGTGACACTCTGTGTCATGTGCATGCCCAATGGCTTCCCATCCAGGGTGTTAATCCTTAAGGAAGGGGTGACAGGTGTTAGATCAATGTCAAACTCTTTTACTAGCTGGTGATCGATAACATTTTCTTGCTGCTCCTTAATCTGTCAAGCCTTCTACGTACTTGGTAACCCCCTTTAAGGTTATCAATACTGGGATGGAGAATTGCTTCTGGGAAATATTTAGAAATAAGGACACCCCTACCTGCATGGCAGCGGAGGGAACCTTCTCATCTCTCTGTGGGGTGTGAACAGGGCAATGGCCACAGTAAAGGCAGAGCCCTTTTTGGATCCGGTTTTGACGTTCGATACACGGGAGAGGAGCATGGCCCAACTGCATGGGCTCTGGAAAACTCAGACAGGATGACGGAATCATGGAAAGAGAAGGTTTCGGGTTCCTGGGTGGCAGAGTTCTTCGGCGGTGTGGTGGACGATGGAGATATGAATGTATTGATACAAATCCTGAAGGTGACCTCTCCAGGCAAGCACGGCCTAAAGTTCCCTGTTGAGCCCTCGTCGGTAGACGGTAAGTAAAGCAGCCTCTTTCCATCAACTCCCTACAGCCATGGTGGGGAACGCGAGGGCATACTCAGCAGCTGAATTGCGACCTTGTTGAAGTTTTATGAGGTCTCCTATAGGACGACCGGAGAGAGAGTGATCGAATACATCTTTGAAGAGGGTGTGAAAATGGGTCTCGGATCCGAGTTCTGTTTTGTTGGCAGTCCATATGGCGGTGGCCTAATCCAGGGCTTTGCCTGTGAGTAGAGACAACAAAATCCACCCTGCTCTTGTTGGTGACGAAGTTAGTGGGGTTGTGACCAATGTATTTGCTGCGTTGCATCAGAAATCGCTGACATTTCCCAGGCGAACCGTTATATGTTCCAGACATGGGTGTGAACGAAGGAGTTCTATGGGTTGTGATAGCTGGCATTGGAGGAGTAGGGATAGGCTGGCAGAGAAGATGGAACATTTCCTCCATAAGCTCCTCTTGCTGGGGTAGGGCGCTGCTGTAGCTCCGCTGAATCCATTTCGTTTTTAGGTGATGTATTCTGTAATGAATACTTAGGGAGAAAAAGGTGTAGATTCTTGCGGCAGATTGTTTATTAAGCCTTTGCAGAAGTCAGGAATTGTGGTCGCAGGCAATGGTCAAACACAGGTAGGCAGTAAAAAAACAAAACAATACCTCACAACCATACAAACGGAAAGAACTGAACTAAATAGGGAGCTGATGAGACCAGGTGAGAAACGAACACGGGTGAAATCAATGAACAAAAATGAAAGACAGGGCTACGTTCCAGAACACAAAGAAACAGGGCTACGTTCAAGAACACAAAGAAAAATAACACAGAGTTGACTAAGAAAAGAAAAGCAGAACCTTACACATCCTGCCATACAAGCCCTACCATTCCCAATGTTTCACTAGCAGCGATGTTACTGCTGGTTGTGGGGTAAGAAAATAAATACAACTAAGCCATATTTTTCTCAATTGTCTCTCAGGATAAATGGATGAATCACCTTTTGTCACTAAAATAAAGTATATTTCAAATGTTGGTGTACTGCCCTTTTAAATGGCAGACATTTTTACCACATAAAATATGACAATTAGTATGATTGCAAGTCAACTTTTTAGTACTTATGTGGAATGTACTTTGGGAAAAAGCTGCACATTATTGAAGGAATGTTAAGAATATGTCTGTTTTGGTCTTTTTGATATTTTTTTTGATAACACAACATGTCTAATGATGTTTTGATGAGAATCAAGTTGATATTTTGATTGTTGCTTTTTCCAAAAGTTTCTTCTTAGGGTCAAAATGACCTCAATGGTAATCCATGTGTATGAAATATGTTGGTAGTATGAGTGCTAAATCTACCAATATAGAGAAGAGCCAGGAGATACTCCCCATTCATTTCCATCTTGTTCTGTTAGAGCTGAATGTTATCTTACACTCCTCCATCCAAACCCTTATTTTCTGTCATTCCCTGTCCTGGTTCCAGCTGGAGTCAGTCACAGTGCTGTCATACCATTAAATCATGCAGCTCATTCATTAAACGGATATATACAGTGCCTTTGGAAAATATTCAAACTCCTTGTCTTTTCCCACATTTTGTGACATTACAGCCTTATTTTAAAATTAATTAAATAAAACAAATTCCTCAACAATCTACACACAATACCCCAAAACGACAGCTTTTTAGAAATTTTTGCAAATTAAAAATACATAAAAACAGAAATACCTTATATACATTAGTATTCAGACCTTTTGCTATGAGACTTGAAATAGAGCCCAGGTGCATCATGTTTCCATTGATCATTCTTGAGCTGATTCTACAACTTGATTGGAGTTCAACTGTGGTAAACTAAATTGATTGGACATTATTGGAAAGGCACACACCTGTCTATATACTGTAAGGTCCCACAGTTGACAGTGCATGTCAGAGCAAAAAGGAAGCCACGAGGTCGAAGGAATTGTCCGTAGAGCTCCGAGACAGGATTGTGTCTGCACAGATCTGGGGAAGGGTACCAAAACATTTCTGCAGCATTGAAGGTCCCCAAGAACACAGTTACCTCCATCATTCTTGAAGAAGTTTGGAACCACCAAGACTCTTCCTTAGATCTGAGCAATCTAGGGAGAAGGACCTTGGTCAGGAAGGTGACCAAGAACGCGATGGTCACTCTGACAGAGCTCTAGAGTTCCTCTGTGGAGATGGGAGAACCTTCGAGGAGGACAACAATCTCTGCAGCACTCCACCAATAAGGCCTTTACGGTAGAGTGGCCATCAGAAGACATTCCGCAGTAAATGGCACATGACAGCTCGCTTTGAGTTTGCCAAAAGGCACCTAAAGTCTCCCAGACCATGAGAAACAACATAGTCTGGTCTGATGAAACCAAGATTGAACTCTTTGGCCTGAATGCCAAGCGTAATGTCTGGAGGAAACCTGGCACCATCTCTTTTCAGCAGCAGAGACTGGGAGACTAATAAGGATCGAGGCAAATATGAAAGGAGCCAAGTACAGAGAGATCCTTGATTAAAACCTGCTCCAGAGCTCTTAGGACCTCAGACTGGTGGTGAAGGTTCACCTTCCAACAGGACAACAACCCGAAGCACACAGCCAAGACAACGAGGAGCGGCTTCGGGACAAGTCTCTGAATGTCCTTGAGTAGCACAGACTTAAACCTAATCGAAAATTTCTGAAGAGTACTGAAAAAAGCTGTGCAGCGATATTCCTCTTCCAACCTGACAGAGCATGAGAGGATCTGCAGAGAAGAATGGGAAAAACTTCCCAAATACAGGTGTGTCAAGTATGACGTCATACCGAAGAAGACTCAAGACTTTAATCGCTGTCAAAGGTGCATCAACAAAGCCCTGAGTAAAGTATTATTTTTTATAAATTAGCACAATTTTCTAAAAACCTTGTGGGGTATTGTGTGTAGGGGGAAAAATAGTTAACCAATTTTAGAATAAGGCTGTAACCTAACAAAATGTGGAAAAGGTCAAGGGGCGTGAATACTTTCCGAAGGCACCGTATACCAATGTGTGTCTCACCAATTATGCTATTCACTTTAACTCTCATTAAAAGAGGCCCTGAAGCCACAGACCTCTGGTTTCTGGACGACCTTACAGTGTAAATTCACTGAGAATTCACAAGGAATGCTGGGAGTTGACAGTAGTATATTCACCAATCATACTATTTAGCTTGGCAATGTGACTGTTTGAGTTAATAAGTAATCATACATCAACGAAACATCAACAAGTTACAGTGAATCACTTACAATCAGACCAGTGTTAATACAGTCAGTCACACATGGAAGTTTGCAGATGATCACTGATTATAAAGAATTAGATGCAATTTACGGGCATCACAACATAGATGTATAAATTATATTATATGGTAGCATATATACATACCCTTCTCGCTGGGTTCAAAATATATGAGGTACTTAATAACCTTTTATAACTAGGGGGCAGTATTTTCATTTTTGGAAAAAAATGTTCCCGTTTTAAACGGGATATTTTGTTGCGACAAGATGCTCGACTATGCATGTAATTGACAGCTTTGGATAGAAAACACTCTGACGTTTCCAAAACTGCAAATATATTGTCTGTGAGTGCAACAGAACTGATGTTACAGGCAAAACCCAGATAAAAATCAAACCACGAAGTGCCCCATTTTTTGAAAGCCCTGCATGCCAATGACTCCTTATATGGCTGTGAATGAGTTACGAATGAGCTTACGTTTTCTACGTATTCCCCAAGCTGTCTACAGCATTGTGACGTCTTTTTACGTATTTATGTTGAAGAATAGCCATAAGGGACCACATTTAGCAAGTGGTCACATGATGGCTCCCGCATAAAATCTTGCGTAACGTACACAAGTAGCCATTTTTCCAATCGCTTCTCATGAGAAACCAATTGTCCCGGTGGATATTTAGATATATATATAATAGATATGTGAAAAACACCTTGAGGATTGATTCTAAACAACGTTTGCCATGTTTCTGTCGATATTATGGAGTTAATTTTGAAAAAAGTTTGGTGTTGTAGTGACTGCATTTTCCGGTCGATTTCTCAGCCAAACGTGAAGAACAAACGGAGCTATTTCACCTACAAAAATGATATTTTTTGAAAAAAGGAACATTTGCTATCTAACTGGGAGTCTCCTGAGTGAAAACATCCGAAGTTCTTCAAGGGTAAATTATTTAATTTGATTGTTTTTCTTATTTTCGTGAAAATGTTGCCTGCTGGTAGCAGAGCCTAGCATAGCATTATGCCATGATAAACTTACACAAATGCTTGTCTCGCGTTGGCTGTAAAGCATATTTTGAAAATCTGAGATGACAGTGTGATTAACAAAAGGCTAAGCTGTGTCTCAATATATTTCATTTGTGATTTTCATGAATAGGAACATTTTAGAGGAAAATTTATGTCCGCTGCGTTAGGCTAATTAGTTTGAGGCTATGATTACGCTCCCGCATGCGTAGTACTGTTTGGATATCTTCTTCATGGAAAGCAATGGGAGAGTGTTAAGTGCAAATTGACTCTTAAAGTTGTGGTGAACAGATATCCTTAAAATATTTCTAATAGTTGACTATTAATATATCATCTGTTTTTCTATAGCTCAACATATGTTAACTCAAACATCTGTCCTTGTTGAAATTGAAGGCTAAAGTATGTCCTGTTTTTGTAGCCTGTGTTACTAACGTTGTGGCATCATATTTTCCATGTTTCCTCTTAGCTCCTTCAAATGTCCCATTAGTTCCACGCAGTAACAATTGTTGCGTTGTTACCTCAAATTGGACATCATTAGACTCAGCCATGATCTCAGCTGAAAGCATTGCAGATACATTTTTTATAACGACTCTGAGTCTACTTTTTTTCATTGATCTCTTTCGCAGGCGAGGAAGCAGAAGAAAAAAGGTGACAGTATGAAAAAGCGCTGATCACTGTTGCCTTGGTGAAAAGACATCATAACAGATTTCACCTCCACATCAACCAGAGGAAACTAAACATTCAATTCTCACCTTCATTTAAAAGGAAGTGAGTCGTGCAAAGTGAGGGAATCACTCGTTGGCGCCGTTAACATCTTCAATGGCTCTGATTGCTATTCATTGCTCGCCTGCTGGCTGAAGTAAAAGAGTCAGGGGTGTGAGATGGTGCCAACCAGGGTAGCAGAGCCAGGAAAGCCAGGCAGGCACTCCCTCTTACGGCTGCTCCAGGAAAACAAAGGCTCTAGCAGGAAAACTCAGAGTAAATGGGGGTGGTGCAGTAATGAGCAATTTACAATATGTTTACTTCCCATTACTTTTGAGTGGAGCCAAGTGAGAAACCTGTTGACTAGTTTAATATGGAAAATCCAGGCCTGGCTAATGCAATGAAAACTTTCTGGCTGGACTAAACAGAAGAAAACTGGATGACTGAATGGTATAAGTGACTAGCTAAAACAAACAGTGACAATTGGCTTCTGAAGATATCCACCTTTTTGAATGGCATTGCAAGTGAAAAGATACTTTGTCAACAGACATTTTTTCACTAGCAATACTTTGGCTGTAGACACATATCTGTTCCCAAGTTTATTCAAGGTGTGGAGTTCGACAGAGTATACAGTGCATTCAGAAAGTATTCAGACCCCTTGACTTTTCTCACATTTTGTTATGTTACAGCCTTATTCTAAAATGTATTTTTTTTTATTCCCACATCAATCTACACACACTTAACAAAGCAAAAACAGGTTAGTAGAAATGTTTGCAAATGTATTAAAAAACATAACATTTACATAAGTATTCAGACCCTTTACTCAGTACATTGTAGCCAGCGATTCCAGCCTGGAGACTTCTTGGATATGACGCTACAAGCTTGGCACACCTGTATTTGGGGAGTTTCTCCCATTCTTCTCTGCAGATCCTACCAAGCTCTGTCAGGTTGGATGGGGAGCGTTGTGAAACCGCTATTTTCAGGTCTCTCAAGAGATGTTAGATCTTGTTCAAGTCCACTCTGGGCCACTTAAGGACATTCAGAGACTTGGTTTTCGTTAAAGATCTCGCTGTACTTTGCTCCGTTCATCTTTCCCTCGATCCTGACTCGTCTCCCAGTACCTGCCACTGAAAAACATCCTCACAACATGATACTGCCACCATCATGCTTCACCGTAGGGATGGTGCCAGGTTTCCTCTAGACGGAATTCCTCCAGGTTTCCTCCACTTGGAATTCAGGCCAAAGAGTTGGGGCCAAAGAGTTCAATCTTGGTTTCATCAGACCAGATAATCTTGTTTCTCATGGTCAACTGTGGGACCTTATCGAGAAAGGTGTGTAACTTTCCAAATCATGTCCAATCAGTTGAATTTACCACAGGTGGACTCCAATCAAGTTGTCGAAACATCTCAAGGATGATCAATGGAAACAGGATGCACCTGAGCTCAATTTCGAGTCTCATAACAAAGGGTCTGAATACTTGTAACGGACATTGGTGGAAGAAGAGGAGGACCAAAGTGCGGCATGGTAGATGGATTATTTTAAAAATGTTATTGGACAATAAACAGGTATGGCTTATTAACCTATACGGTCTGAATAATGATGATCCAAGCTTCTTTGAAAATATATATAAGAATTGATCAACTCTACAAGCAACACTAGACTCCATTATTATGGTGGGAGATTTTAATATGGTCTGAAATACCTCTATGAACCGGAAAGGAAATCACACTACAAACTACAACTCCCAAGCACTTAAGGATATCATGAATGTCATGGATATATTGAAATTAGTGGATATATGGAGACTTACATACCTTGAACTAATGAAATATACATGGCGGAAGCTTAATCAAGCTAGTCGTCTTGAATACTTTCTTATTTCATTTTCTCTGGCACCAAAAGTTTAAAAAGTGTTGATAGGGGACATAATGTGGTCGGATCATCACATAATTGGCATATATATTACACTTATGGAATTTCCACATGGGCGAGGGTATTGGAAATTTAATCAAAGCCTACTAGATGATAAATTGTTTACATCTAGGACAGAAGAATTTATAACTGACTTTTTCAGACATAACATAGGTACAGCAGATCCCCTTACTGTATGGGACACTTTTAAGTGTGCCTTTAGAGGCCATGCAATTTAGTACTCCTCAATAAAACAAAAGCAATTTAGATCAAAAGAGTCCATATTAACAAAGGAAATTGAAGGACTAACAGTACAGTTAGATAGCAATAAAAACGGTACCATAGAGGCACAGAATAAGTTAGAGGACAAACAAAAAGAAATGGAGGAACTTATTCAAGAAAGATCCAGTGTAATAGATTTTAAAAATAAAGCGAACTGGATGGAATATGGGGAAAAATGCACCAAATTATTTTCAATCATCAATATAGAAATGCTACCAAAAAAGTATTAAAACGTGTTACAAATGATGGAGTCACGCATGATTCACCAAATTATATTTTGAAAGAGGAAGTAAAGTACTTTAATAATATGTTTTCATTTCAGGCTCCTCCATCTCCACTAACTGAAACTAATTGTATGGATTTTTTTGACAAAAATATTGTAAAATTAACATCTGTACAGAAAGACTCGTGTGAAGGCCAAATTACAGAGGAGGAACTGCTTGAGGCAATTGGGGCCTTTAAGGATGGGAAAACTGGCTGGATGGCATACCAGTGGAAGTATACAAAACTGTATTTGATATACTCAAAGGACCATTATTAGCATGTTTTAACTACTCTTATATAAATGGTAGATTATCAGACACGCAACAAGGAGGTCTGATATCATTATTACTGAAACAGGAACCAAGTGGTATATATAAAGATCCAGTCCATTTAAAAAATTGGAGACCTCTTACACTTCAGTGTTGTGATGCAAAAATCCCTGCAAAATCCCTGCAAGTACTGGAAACAATAGAATACTATGAAATATCGGGGACACCAGGCCTGGTGTTCATTGCTGATTTTGAAAAGGCTATTGATAAAGTATGACTGGAGTTTATATATAAATGCCTAGAATATTTCAATTTTGGGGGAATCTCTTATAAAATGGGTTAAAGTTATATATAGTAACCCTAGGTGTAAAATAGTAAATAATGGCTACATCTCAGAAAGTTTTAAACTCTCTAGAGTTAAACAAGGTTGTCCACTATCGGCATATCTATTTATTATTGCCATCGAAATGTTAGCTGTTAAGATTAGATCAAACAATAATATTAAGGGATTAGAAATCCGTGGCTTAAAAAACTAAGGTGTCATTGTACGCTGGTGATTCATGTTTTATTTTAAAATCCCAATTAGAGTCTCCCCACTGCCTCATAGAGGATCGAGATACTATTGCCATTCTCTCTGGATTAAAACCAAATTATGATAAGTGTACTATATTACATATTGGATCACAAAAAAATGCTAATTTTACATTAGCATGTAATTTACCAATAAAATGGTCTGATGGAGATGTGGACATACAAATCCCAAAAGAAATAAATTATCTCACTCCAATACATTTTTATAGAAAGTTAGCAAAACTAGATAAGATCTTGCTACCATGGAAAGGAAAATCCCTATCTATTTGTGAAAAAATCACCTTGATTTACTAAATAGTCATAACACAGTTTACCTATTTGCTTATGGTTTTGGCTACACCTAGTGACCTGCTTTTTCAATTATACGAACATAAAATATTCAATTTTATTTGGAAATTAAAAGGGTCTATTTATATAACAAATATGAATTCGGGGGGAGAAATGATTAAATATTAAAGCATTAGACCTCTCATTAAAGGCATCAGTCATACAAAAGTTATACTTAAATCCAAACTGGTTCTCTAGTAAATTTGTACGAATGTCTCATCCTATGTTCAAGAAGGGCCTTTTTCCCTTTATTCAGATTACACCGGCCCACTTTCGATCGTTTGAAAAGGAAATAATCTCCAAAAGATCTTTATTTTTTAAACAGGCCTTAGAAAGTTGGTTGCAATTTCAGTTTAATCCACCTGAAAAAACAGAACAAATAATACAACAAATATTGTGGTTAAATTCAAATATACTTATTGATTAAAAAAAAAATATATTTTTCGAAGAATAAAAAAAAAAAGTATAATTTTTGTGAATGATATCATAAATAGGACTGTTGGAGTTATGTCACACATGCAACTAACATAGACACATGGAATTGTCTGCTCTACCCAAAATTACAACCAATTAAATGCAGCATTACCACAAAAATGGAAGAGGCAAGTAGAAGGGTAAAAAAGTAAGGCACCTGTATGTCGGCCCTGTATTAAAGAACATAAATGGTTAAAGAAAAGTGTGATAAATAAAAACGTATACCAATTTCATTTAAGGACCAAAAAAACTGACAGCTGTGCCATATAAATTGCAAAATAGTTGGGAAGAGATTTTCGATGTACCCATTCCATGGCACATGGTTTATGAATTGATACGCAAAACAACGCTGGATGCAAAAAATGCGCAGCGTGGTAAGTGTCCATGGCTCTTTAATAACAGAAACTCAACATGAACACACTACAAAACAATAAATGTGGCAAAACCCGAAAACAGTCCTATCTGGTGCAGAGAACACAGAGACAGGAAACATTCACCCACAAATCCCAACACAAAACAGGCTACCTAAATATGGTTCCCAATCAGAGACAATGACTAACACCTGCCTCTGATTGAGAACCATATCAGGCCAAACATAGAAATAGACAAACTAGACACACAACATAGAATGCCCACCCAGTTCACGTCCTGACCAACACTAAAACAAGGAAAACGCACAGAACTATGGTCAGAACGTGACAGGTATATTCTTTAAAAAAGTATGTATGTCTATATAGGTATGTGTATATGCATGTCTATATATATATGTATGCATGTGCGTATGGACATACACTGTATATATTTACTCCAAAAATATATGGGGGATTGGAAATGATGCAGACAATTACATTGACGGAACAAATATTCTTTACGCAATATTTAGCTAATCCACCCCTTAAAAATAATACATGTTTTTAAAGTGCAGCGTGGTACGCGTCCATGTTAATATTTATTTAAACTGAACACAAAACAACATAACAAGAGAACGAATGAAAATGAAACAGTTCTGTCTGGTGCAGACACAGAGACAGAAAACAACTACCTACAAATCATAGTGGGAACACAAGCTACGGTTCTCAATCAGAGACAACGATTGACAGCTGCCTCTGATTGGGAACCATACCAGGCCAAAAGCGTAGAACTGAAAAACATAGAACACAAAACATAGAATGCCCACCCCAACTCACGTCCTGACCAAACTAAAATATAGACATAAAAAAGGAACTAAGGTCAGGACGTGACAGTACCCTCCCCCAAAGGTGCAGACTCCGGCCGCAAACCTAAACCCACAGGGGAGGGTCTGGGTGGGCATCTGTCCATGGTGGCAGCTCTGGTGCGAGACGTGGACCCCACCCCACCATAGTCTTGGCCCACTTAAGTGGCGCCTTTGGTGTGGCGCCCCTCGCCGCCGACCTCGGACTGGGGACCCTTGCAGCAGGCCCCGAATAGACGGGAGACTCCGGCAGCGCCGGACAGGCGGGAGACTCCGGCAGCTCCGGAGTGAAGGGCGACTCTGGCAGCGCCGGAGTGAAGGGCGACTCTGGCAGCGCCGGAGTGAAGGGCGGCTCTGGCGGCTCCTGACTGACGGGCGGCTTTGGCAGCTCCTGACTGACGGGCGGCTCCTGACAGCTCCTGACTGACGGGTGGCTCCTGACTGGAGGGAGACTCTGGCGCCGGACAGGCGGGAGAACCTGGAGGGAGGAGACGGAGAGACATCCTGGTCCTCGGAGGAGGCACAGGATAGACCGGGCCGTGGAGGCGCACTGGAGGTCTCGAAATAAGGTCCTACACAACCCGTCCTGGCTGGATGGTGATTTTACCCCGGCATGTGCGGGGCGCAGGCACAGGACGCACTGGGCTGTGCAGACACACGGGAGACACAGTGCGCAGAGCCGACACAGGATATCCTGGCTCGAGGAGACACACTGGCTGTCTGGAGAGCAGGGCTGGCACCATTCGCCCTGGCTGGATCCTCACCCTAGCCCGGCAGATGCGGGGAGCTGGGATGTAGCGCACCGGGCTAAGAACGCGTACTGGAGACACCATGCGCTTGACCGCATAACACGGTGCCTGACCAGTACGACGCCCGCCACGGTAAGCACGGGGAGTTGGCTCAGGTTTCCAACCTGACTCTTCCACACTCCCCGTGTTCCCCCAAAACTGTTTTTTTTGGGGGGCTGCTTCTTGGGCTTCCTTGCCAGCCGTATTTGTGTCGCCACCTCCATTCTCCAGTACCCCTCCTCGCACTGTTCTAGAGAATCCCAGGCAGGCTCCGGCACACTCCCTGGGTCGACCGACCACCTCTCAATCTCCTCCCAGGTTGTCTCATACTCCAGATAGCGCTGCTCACCTTTCCAGGAGTCCCTTTCACCACGCTGCTTGGTCCTTTGGTGGTGGTGGGTAGTTCTGTAACGGCCATTGCTGGAAGAAGAGGAGGACCAAAGTGCAGCGTAGTACGTGTCCATGTTAATATTTATTTAAACTGAACACAACACAAAATAACAAGAGAACGAACAAAAAATGAAACAGTTCTGTTTGGTGCAGACACAGAGACAGAAAACAACTACCCACAAATCATAATGGGAACACAGGCTACCTAAGTATGGTTCTCAATCAGAGACAACGATTGACAGCTGCCTCTGATTGTAGCCATACCAGGCCAAAAGCATAGAAGTGGAAAACATAGAAAACAAAACATAGAATGCCCACCCCAACTCACGCCCTGACCATACTAAGGAACTAAGGTCAGGACGTGACAAATCTGTAATAATGTAAATAAGGTGTTTCTGTTTTCACTTTGTCATGATGGGGTATTGTATGTAGATTGATGAGGATTTTTTATTAATTTAATCAGTTTTAGAATTAGGCTGTAAAGTTACAAAATGTGGAAAAAGTCAAGGGGTCTGAATTATTTCCGATTGCACTGTATGGAAGAAGTTTGGATTTAGAAAGATGGCGTATTTTATTTTTGTCTGTACTATTTTTTTACACTATTAGCTCAGGAAATGTTTTGTGTCATTACATACAACCGGGAAGAACTATTGATATTAGAGTTGTGGTAACTCACAAGAACTACCAGCATTATGACCAGGAATACGACTTCCCTGGAACAGATCCTTTGTTCACTCTTCCAGAGCAATTTAACTTATTTCAGAGACTGACCCAAAATATCACCGGTGGAGGAGAGGCACTCGAGGCGACCTGCTGGTTCGACTTAGGAGGCGCGCACACCACCCTTCGCTTCCGAGTATATAACTCGCTAATGTTCAGTCTTTGGAAAACAAAGTTTAGAGCAAGGATTTCTTTCCAGAGAGACATCAGGGCCTGTAAGATACTTTACTTAACAGAAACATGACTCTCTTTGGATACTCTGTCGGAGTCGGTAAAGCCAGCAGGATTCTCAGTACATCGCACAGACAGGAATAAATATCTCTCCGGGAAGCAGAAGGGCGACAGGGTTTGTTTAATGATTAACGACTCATGGTGTAATTCTAGAAACCTACTGGAACTCAAGTCCTTTTGTTCACCCGATCTAGAATACCTCACAATTAAATGCCATCCATATTATCTCCCAAGATAATTATCCTCCATCATCGCCACAGCCGTTTACACCCCACCACAAGCAGTTACCTCGATGGCCCTCAAAGAACTTCACTGGAATTTATGCAGCTGGAAACCACATATCCTGAGGCTGCATTTATTGTAGCTGGGGATTTCAATTAAGCAAATCTGAGGACCAGGCTACCGAAGTTCTATCAACATATCGACTGTACTACATGTGCTGCTAAGACTCTCGACCATTGCCATTCAATCTTCCTGAATGCTTACCAGGCCCTCCCCCACCCTTATGGCAAATCTGACCACAACTCCATCTTGCACCTCCCGTCCTATAGGCAGAAACTCAAACAGGAAGTACCCGTGCTTTGAACTATTCAACGCTGGTCTGACCAATCGGAATCCACACTTCATGATTGTTTTGATATCGTGGACTGGGATATATTCCGGGTAGCTTGTGAAAATAATCTGGACACATACACGGATACGGTGACTGAGTTTATAAGGTAGTATATAGGAGATGTAATACCCACTGTGACTATTTAAACCTACCCTAACCAGAAACCGTGGATAGATGGTAGCATTCGCGTGAAACTGAAAGTGCGAACAATCGCATTTAACCATGTCAAGGAGACTGGTAATATGGCAGATTATAAAAAGTGTAGTTATTCACTCAGCAAGGCAATCAAACAAGCTAAACGTCAGTATAAGATAAAGGTGAGTCATAATTCAACGACTCAACGGCTACAGACAATCACTGACTACAAAAGGAAAACCAGCCACGTCGCCGAGACCGACGTCTTGCTTCTGGACAGGCTAAACACATTCATGCACGCTTTGAGGATAACACAGTGCTACCGACACGGCCCGCTACCATGGACTGTTGGCTCTCTTTCTCCGTGGCTGACATGAGTAAAACATTTAAACATGTTAAACTTTGCAAGGCTGCCGGCCCAGACAGCATACCTAGCCGCGTCCTCAGAGCATGCGCAGACCAGCTAGCTGGTGTATTTACAGGCATATTCAATCTCTCCCTATCCCAGTCTGCTGTCCCCACATGCTTCAAGATGGCCCCCATTGTTCCTGTACTCAAGAAGGCAAAGGTAACTGAGCTTAATGGCTTTCGCCCTATAGCACTCACCTCTGTCATCATGAAGTGCTTTGAGAGACTAGTCAAGAATCATATCTCTACCTTACCTGACACCCTAAACCCACTTCAATTTGCTTACTGCCCTAATAGAGCCACAGATGATGCAAGCGCCATCACTCTGCACACTGCCCTATCCTATCTGGACAAGAGGAATACCTATGTAAGAATGCTGTTTATTGACTATAGCTCAGCATTCAACACCATGGTACCCTCCAAGCCCAGGTGGTGCCCAGGTGGTGAAGGTAGGAAACATCACCTTCACTCTGCTGATCCTCACACAAGAGTGTGTGCGCAGCTCCCTCCTGTACTCCCTGTTCACCCATGACTGCATGGTCAAGCACTCCTCCAACTCAATCATCACGTTTGTAAACGACACAACAGTAGTAGGCTTGACTACCAACGATGATGAGACAGCCCACACGGAGGCGGTGAGAGCTTGGAAGTGTGGTGCCTGGAAAAAAAACTCACTCAACAAAACAAAGATGATGATCGTGGACTTCAGGAAACAGCAGAGGGTGCACCCCCTATCTACATCAACGGGAACACAGTGGAGAAGGTGGAAAGCTTCAAGTTCCTTGGAGTTCACATCACTGTCAAACTGAAATGGACGACATACACAGACAGTGTGGTGAAGAAGGCGCAACAGAGCCTCTTCAACCTCAGGTGGCGAAAGTAATTTGGCTTGTCACCTAAAACCCTCACAAACATTTATAGATGCACAATTGAAAGCATCCTGTCGGGCTGTATCACTGCCTGGTACGGCAACTGCAAGGCTCTTCAGATGGTGGTGCGGTCTGCTCAACGCATTACCGGTGGCAAACTACACTCCCTCCAGGACACCTACAGCACCCAATGTCACAGGAAGGCCAAAAATATCATCAAGGACATCAACCACCCGAGCCACTGCCTATTCAGCCTGTTATCATCCAGAAGGTGAGGTCAGTACAGGTGCATCAAAGCTGGGACCGAAAAACAGCTTCTATCTCAAGGCCATCAGACTGTTAAACAGCCATCACTAGCACATTAGAGGCTGCTGCCTATAGGTATAGACTAGAAATCACTGGCCACTTTAAGCAATGGAGCACAAGTCACTTTAATTTACATATTTGGCATTACTCATCTCATATGTATATACTGTATTCTATACTATTCTACAGTATCTCATTCACTTAATTATGTTTATATTTCTTGCATTACTCATCTCATATGTATATACTGTATTCTATACTATTCTACTGTATCTTAGTCACTCCGCTCTGACATTGCTCACCCATATGTATATAGTCTTAATTCATTCCTATTTAGATTTGTGTGTATTGGGTATATGTTGAATAATTTGATATTACTTGTTAGATGTTAATGCACTCTCGGAGCTAGAAGTACAAGCATTTCGCTAATCACTTGTATGTGACCAATAAAAATTTGATTTGATGTGAATTTGTGTAGCAAACCAAGCCCCCAAGCCCCATACTCCCATTAGTACATCACATTGAGGTAAACTGTCAATACCACTAAATAAACTCAGTTGACCTCTGCTACATGTGCAGTACAATCATTTAGAGCAGTCTCCCTAGACACCTCTAACCACCTCCCTCCATCTCCACCCACAGGTTCATGATGCTGAGCCTTGAGTTCGACCACTCCTGTCGCTACGACTATGTAGAGGTGCGTGATGGTGACAGCATCAACTCTCGTGTGATTGGTCGGTTCTGTGGGAACGACAGGCCTGCTCCAATCCAGAGCTCCGGCAACTCCCTACATGTCCTGTTTGTGTCCGATGGCTATAAGAACTTTGACGGCTTCTTTGCCATCTTCCAGGAGAGCTCAGGTAGGAACAGTACATGTCTGAGAGGAAAACTATGACTCTCATGGTGACTTAAGTAGATCACTGTGGATTTTGTATCAAAAGTATGCTAATTCAATATTATTATAATTGTGGTTTAAATGGAAATGAGTTTAGAAAGTTGAAAAAGCTACCTGAATGGCACACCCTTATCAAACTCCTGCCTGGGGATCCTTGCTTGGCAGCCAAACAGAGAAACCCCTTATTAATTACAAATTTAACCTGTCACTCAGTTCCTCATTCATACCCAATCACTATGAACACACACTGTAACACAGTACTGCAAGCCAGCTGTACTCATGCCAAAAATACATACTGTAGTAGGCTACGCTACATTTTTAGGGAAGGGTGTTGGAGAGTAGGCATGAATTTTCACACTTTAATACCGTCTTTAAATTTTTGGCCATATCCCCAACATAAGCTATCCACTACAAACTTTCGCACCAGTTCAAAGCAATACTAAGGACACAGCAATGGTTCCTCTCCTGGTTTCCTTAATATTGCAGATGAAGGGAGGGAGCAAGGAAAGCCTGCAATTATTTATATATATATATATATATATTACTGCTGTCATGTAGTCCATTTTATGTGTCTAAGCATCCTTCCTGCTCCGTGTGTTTTCAGCATGCAGCTCCTCCCCCTGTCTCCACGATGGAACCTGTATCCTGGACACGTCCCACTCCTACCGCTGTGCCTGTCTGGCTGGCTACACTGGACAGAGGTGTGAGAATGGTGAGTACACTAAACGTTGGGTTAGCCTAGTCACAAAGGTGATGTGACATATGTTACTGATGTACGTCAGATGTAGTACAGTTAAAACAAAGACCACAGACAACAAGCATGCAGAGTATCTATGTTGGTCTTCTCCCCTGACCATATCCTCAGAGTCCCATAAGTGCTAACAACAGCGAGTGAGTCACCATCACAAGGGCTCTGTGGTGTGGAGAGCTTCCAGACCAGCTGCCTTCCCTACTGGTCATCTGGCCCAGGCCAATCAGCTGCTTGTAAAAACTGTCACGTGTCGACAGATGGACCATAAACCGCTATAACCACTTGACGGAATTAGAACTTCATGAAATTACAGCTCACGATCTGAGTTTATATAAACGTCTTGGAGAGAAAGAGGGACTGAGAGAGAATGACGAGAGAGAGGGAGAGACCATGAGGAAAAGAGACAGATAATGATAGATATTGGCAGACAGAGAATGAGTAAGCAAGGATAAACTTAGCTCGGCTTCCCTATGGCCATCTGGATCTGGGGCAGTCACCTGACTGCCACCCACACAATGCCAGACAGCCCCCCCTCCTCATCCTAATAGATGTCCAACAGGGCCCTCTATTTCTGGAGCTCCTTCTGTTCACATCTCCACCACAACCCTGCTTCTTTATGGGTGTCTGGACACAGGCCTGGGTTTCCATACCCACCACCACACCACTCCCCTTTCCTCCCCCCGGACCCAGAGAAAACAGGTTGGCCAAGAACCCTATCCATTTTTTCAGGTGGTTTTATTTTCAGGGCTACAGTTTGAGTCTATAAAACGAATGGTGAAACAAACCTGCCTCTATAATCTAAGCCAGCTTTTCCGTTGGATGAGAGGCGCTCATAAAACGCATGGGAGAATTGGAGGGATGGAATTCCGTCCACGTTGTTCAGCTGGTATTCCCATGAGGGGAGTTGGCCTGCTCGTTTGGGAGGTAGATTTAGGATAACACTAATGTGGTATATGTTGTGAAAACGTGTACATTACTCCCAGTTTATCCCAGAGGCAGTTAGTTAGACAAAAAAACTGAAATGGTGGATTTGGCAGCAGCTGCACTTCGGGTCTGCAATAAGTTACCTATCATTAAACAATATTCCAAACAACCTTCTTCAGGATAACATGCTTTCAAGACTCTTTCTTGACTCTCTGTACATTTCCGATGATGCAACAGTCTATATTTTAGATGATTATTGAAACATAGTTTCTGAGGCGTTGACAGGAGTTAGTGGGTGATTAATGAGGCTTCATTAATCATAACATCCTCTGTTAGCATTCCTTAATAATGGCTATGACTCATCCCAGTAGAGACAGCCCAGTAGAAGATTGACTATACTGGAGTAGACAGACAGACACTGTGATGGGAGGACAGGGGTGTGGGCAAACACAGAGGATATGATAGACTCTCATTTTAACCCCCCCCCACACACACACACCTTTTATCTGTTTTTCTAAGAAAGAAAATGACTTAACAGGGTGGTGCACCTTGTCCTTCTCCACATGCGGAAAGCCAAGTGAACGCTCCCTGTCCCGTCCCACGTGCAGCTCGACTAGAGGATGGAAATGTTGGTAGGCAGGGAGATAGTGATAATGGGGAGGGTTCCTCTGATGGTTTTGGATCACAACGCTGTCCGACCACGGCCAGAGAGGGGGAGAGAGGCTGATCCTATGACACAGTATGGTCCCAAGAGGGGATATCAACTCAAAATCAAACAAATCAAATTTTATTGGTCTCATGCACATATTTAGTAGATGGTATTGCGGGTGTAGCGAAATGCTTGTATATCCACCATTACAAAGTGATATGATGCACATAATAACAGCCCTACATATACACACCCCATGTTCACGTGTGTGTATGGGGGGGGGAGGGTGTACATGTGTTAGCGCAGATATGTTTGTGCTTGGTATTTTGCTTTGTTCCTGGCCAGAGAGAGGGGAACCGATAGTGAATTACAAATTGACGTGTTCTATTTGTGTCAATCAAGTTCTCTGTTTCAAAGTCAATCATTGTCTTTATTTTTTTAACCTTTATTTAACTAGGCAAGTCAGTTAATAGCAAATTCCTATTTACAATGACAGTCTATTAAACAGACAAAAGGTCCCCTGCTGGGACGGGGCTGGGATTAAAAATAAAAATCAAATAAAAATATATTAGACAAAACACACATCACGACAAGAGAGAGACAACACAACACCACATAAAGAGAGACCTAAGACAACAACATAGCATGGCAGCAACACATGACAACACAGCATGGTAGCAACACAACATGACAGCAGCACAAAACAGGGTACAGACATTATTGGGCACAGAAAACAGTACAAAGGGCTAGAAGGTAGAGACAGCAATAATAACGCAAAGGAGCCACAATTGTCTGAACAATTACACCCACTATTCCATTCCACACTACCAAACCAAGCCCAACGCTACCAACCCACATAATAAAAACACTTTACTGCTGTGGAAACTAAAGCTTCTTTTTTACTAGGATTGTTCTATTTATTCCTCTGTATGTCGCCTTGTGAGCTGTTCAGACTTTTCCAGGCCTGCTGAAATGACCTATTAATAAGGCAGCACGATGTGGAGGCTGTATTTATAAACTTCTAGCTAGTCAAAGAGGTAATTCTGAGGAGGAAGAAATGGTTTGTAAATAATGAACTGGGTTCTGAGAGCCCTTAGGCTGTAGGTGGCTATTCAGAAAGAGTTGTGGTTATACCAGACAACACAATGCTAATACTGTATCACACAGCAGTGAACACACTGAAGTGGTGTTTATGGATGGCAGAAGATTGGTGACATTATAGTGTTCAGAAGACAAAACACAATGTGCTCAGAAAGCATGAGAAGGGTTGTGTGTAATTGTGTATGTGTGTGTATGGGTTTGTGTGTATCCCTCTAGTTGTAGGTTGTCGGAGGCCCCCAGTACCTGTCCATGGCACCACAGAGGGGGTATTCCATAACTCAGGGGCACAAGTCATATTCAGCTGTGACCCTGGGTTCGAGCTGAGGGGGGTCCGCACAGCCGTATGCCTCCGGGATGGCACCTGGAGCGCCCCTGCCCCCCAGTGTGGTAAGAGGCCCATGAGAGAGAGGGGCACAGAGAGAGTGAGGCAAAGCATAATGTATGCTGAGTGTAAAAAACATTAGGATCACCTGCTCTTTCCATGACAGACTGACCAGGTGAATCCAGATGAAAGCTATAATCTCTTATTGATGTCACTTGTTAAATCCACTTCAATCGGTATAGATGAAGGGGAGGAGACAGGTTAAAGAAGGATTTTTAAGCATTGAGACAATTGAAACTTGTATCATGTGTGTGTGCCATTCAGAGTGTGAATGGGCTCGACAGAATATTTAAGTGCCTTTGAATGGTGTATGGTAGTAGGTGCCAGGCGCAACGAATTGAGTGTGTCAAGAAATTGCAATGCTGCTGGGGTTTTCACACTCAACAGTTTCTCGTGTGTATCAAGAATGGTCCACCACCCAAAGGACATCCAGCTAACTTGACACAACTATGTGAAGAAGAGTCAACATGAGCCAGAATCCCTGTGGAACACTTTTGATACCTTGTAGAGTTGAGGGCCCGCTGATCTGAGTCTGTTCTGAGGGAAGAAGGGGTCCAACTCAATATAGGAAGGTGTTCCTAATGTTTGGTACAGTCAGTGGATACAGTCAGTGGATATTGGGGTGCTTTATGAAAAATCAAACCTGATTGACCTTAGTGACATTAACGCTGTAGGTTTTGTTTTATACAATAACATTTGAGACATATTAACACTAAAGCAATAGAGTCTGACCACCTCAATCCCATCTCACTGAGCCTACATGACCTCTCTGTTCCTCTGCAGTGCCCATGGTGAAGTTCTGTGCCATCCCAGCCAAGCCCATCCATGGAGACCACTTCAAGGTGTACGGTCCCAATGACGTCATCCTTGCCCTGCAGTATCTGTGCTACCAGCCCTACAAGCTGAGCGGAACCCACCAGAGAACCTGTCTTCCCAACAACACCTGGAGCGGAACACCTCCCACCTGTGGCAAAGGTTAGGGTCAGAGCATGGCATGGCAGGATTCCGAGTTTGGAGACGGTGGGAACAGGTTTTGACAGACATCAACAGTTGACCTATTATTATTGTAAATTAATGACTATGTACTAGGTGAACAAGCCTGCGTGAAATTGACAATATCTCACGAGAAAAATGTGTACAACCATTCAGAATTGTCAGTCAACTGTATAACAACACTTATTTACAACCATTTAAACCCTGTAATTCACTTTGTATTCTATTCTTGTTCTTACAGTGAATAACACACTTGCTGAATCAGGCAAAGATACAGAAAAGAACAAAGAAACGGATGCAGAGAAAGACAAAGACACTGACACAGACACACATAAAGACATTGAAAACCCCAAAGACAAAGAGATAGACAATACTACGGGTATCAAGGAGGACGTGGCTGGTAAAGATCCAGACACAGGCCTGAGGAACACGACAGTGGACATTAGAGATGGTAAAGAGAAAAACATAGACATTACTCGGGTCAATATCCCAGAAGGAAGCAAGGATAAAACGAGTGACAAAGAAAAAGAAACAGGGCTAGAGAAACCTACTGGAGGTAGCAAGGATAAAGGGGACAGTAAAGAAACGGATGACATGTTAAACACAGTGGAGGGAGACAGAGAAAATGACTTGGGGAAAACCACAGAGGACACAGATGGCAGTCCAGATACGGGGGGAGACACAGATGTGCTGCAGGAGATAGGCAAGACTACAGAGATTCCTGAGATAGTGGTGGTGGTGGAAGATAAAGGACAGGAGAAGAAAGAGGAGAAGAAAGAGGAGAAGAAAGAGCAACCGGGAGATACAAGCAGTGGTCCAAACATAGTTGATCCTAACGACTTAAAACCACGGGGAGACACATTTGCCATAGATTACACTGAGATAAAACCACGGGGAGACACATTTGCCATAGATTACACTGTTACGGACGTGTTTGGCACCAATGACATAGAGCAGGGTCTCAATACAACAGTGTCTAAAGACGTTGTGAAGAGTATTATTCCAACTAGAAGTAACAACACACAGTTCACGCCATATTCATCAGGAGGTCAGGAAACCAAAATGCCTGTGGGAAAACCACGCAAAGACATAGGATCGACGAAAGACGTGGGATCAACTAAAGATTCAAGAGGAGCCAAAGACACAGCGGCAAGTACAAGCAAACCTGAAGAGGAAAATGCAGGAAAAGATTCAGAAAAGCCAACTAAAGAGTCTGAGGATGAGAAGAGAGAGAACCAAATCATCAACGGTAAGACATCTTAAGTGCGTGTTGTAAAATACACTGCACCATTAAAACAGATATTATAATGACTCTCAACATCTTAGGTTTTATTTCACACTCTCTCACTCCCTTTCCATCTTTCTCACTCCTTTCCACCTTCTGCTCTCACCACCTGCCCTCTTTCCCCTCTATCTTCCCTTACTCCCTCCTTCCAGAGAAGAGCTGTCCTCCTCTCCCGCAGCTCTACCATGGGTACCAGCAGGTGGTGCCAGGGATGGTGCCAGAGACGGTGGAGTTCTTCTGTAACCACTCATACGCTCTTAGTGGTGACGCCCGACGCTCCTGCCAGCCTGGCAGCTCCTGGGGGGGCGTTCAACCTGTTTGTGTGAGAGGTAGGCACTGGAATGTGTGTGTTTGTGTGTGATTGCGGGTAAGCGTGTGTGCATGCGTGTGCCTCTACTTTGTGATTATCATCAAGGAAATACGCTGTTGCACCTGAAAGTTAGGCGCTACTTTTAGCAGCCTCTAATCAACCCAACATTGAGAATAAGAGCACTTCCGTGCCTGACAGTAGGTTTTAATGGGAACCCTGTGTGTGTTTTTCTGCAGCCTGCAGAGAGCCCAAGGTCTCCGAGCTGGTCAGACAGAGAGTTCTGCCTCCACAGGCCCCATTCAGGTATGTCGATTTACATTAACATATGTTACATAGCAGACAAAAATCTGCACAAGATATAGTCTACATAAATACGACAGACAAAAGCTCTCCAACACTACAGATATCTGCTTTAACATAGCGATCGTCATATCTAAAAACCACAAACGTGCATAATCATATATCAACATCATACACACACCATAAGAGAATATTATGTATGATCCTCATTAATGCACACAACATAGCAGAAGACATGACTCTATCTTTTAATGACTGAGGCACTTTACCATGTGAAGCCCACATCAAAGTTTGCCATTTCAAAACCTAAAGGACGCTACTTAAACACACTGCTAGCCTCTTAAAGAACATTATAAACTGGGTAGTCCGAGCCCTGAATGCTGATAGGCTGAAGGCCGTGGGATATCATACCACGGGAAAGCCAAAACATTTATTTGTACTGTTCTAATTACGTTTGTAACTAGTTCAAGGCACAAGCAATAAGGCACCTCAGGGATTTGTGGTATATTTTTATTTATTTCACCTTTATTTAACAAGGTCGGCCAATATACCACGGCTAAGGGCTATATCCAGGCACTCCGTGTTGCACCTCCTTGGGCCTTATCGCTTAATTATACACTAGTTGTTTCTGTAAAGGCATCTCCACTGACCCCTCTCCTCTCTCCCTCTCAGGAAGACCCCTGTGCATAAGCTCTACTCCTCCTCTGGGTTCAGGAGAATCTTCCAATCCGCCGGCCCCACCAAAGGACCTCCAGTGCTATCCCAGCTGCCCCAGGGCTTCCACCACCTCTACACTCACGTAACGTACGAGTGTGCCTCTCCCTTCTATCACCACTCAGGCAGTGCACGCCGCACCTGCCTCAAGACTGGCAAGTGGAGCGGGCGTCATGTCTCCTGCTCGCCAGGTGAGGACAGCAGAGCCACATTACTTGATATAAAGAAAGGTTCTTCTTGCCACTTAGGCATGCAAGAATGACACTTTCAAACCACACCCAGACACTAAACAATCAAGGAAATTGGGCTGAAAAAGTAATATTCCAGGTTGGGTATGATATGGAATTATTTTTTCATAAATTACAATATAAAGTGTTGTTGTATCACTCTGGAAAGTATGATGTTTATTATCTTCTTTCCCTTTCTTTTCTCTTCTCCTCCCTGGCCACACTTTCCTGCTCTCCACCCTTGTCTCCCCATCCTTCTCTTTTCCCAGTATGTGGGAAGCACCCCACCTTTGACCCTCAGAGCCCAGCCGAGTCCCACTGGCCCTGGCTAGCCGCCATCTACCGACGCTCCACCAACATAGCAGGGACCAAGCTAGACAAGAAGGCCAGCCTGGACAAGACATTAAATATGGGGCCTGGAGCTGTACCAGGAGCAGGGGCTGGGTCCCAGGGGCAGGATGATGCCTCAGGCTGGCAGCTGGTGTGTAGCGGGGCCCTGGTGAACCAGCGGAGTGTGGTGGTGGCAGCCCACTGTGTTACTGAGCTGGGGAAGATGTACCCTCTTGATGCAGCCAAGGTCAAGGTGGTGATAGGAAAACACTACCGCAGTGACCTCCGGGAGACCAAGGGCCTGCAGCATCTTAGGGTAAGAGAGGGGTTGGATAGGGCTGAGGCGGTTGGGGGGTGGGGGGTGTGGAGTAGGGTGTGAGATAGGGTTTGGAGAGGGCTAACTGTGTTTGTGGGTGGGGGTGGCAAGTAAGGAATGAAAGGGGTTTAAACTATATAGGCTAGGGAGACCACCTGTACTCAGTTAGTCACACACTGCACTAATCACACTGAAATACTACTATGGTGTACAGTTCATCACACATGCGGTTCTACATTTACCAGCCTTATGGGATCTATATAATACCGATGGCTGGGTGGCAGGAGTTTTAAACCTGTGTCCAATTATAATGCATCATTTTACAAACATGACATCATGTGTACCACATCTAGCCATACAGCCCCATGTCTGTTTATGTTCAGTCATTGAATAGGTTCCACTTTGACTGTAAGGAAACACCAATGTAGTTGTGATACATGACTTGTCAATTTATGGTACATACTGCACTTTATAAAGGACAGTCAATTAATGTATGAGCATATGAGTGAGGAGTGTGAGTTGCCAGGTAACAAGCCCAGCTAACATCGTCCCTCAGAGAGCCAAGCTGTCACCCTGCTTTTACGTTTGGCACAGTCTCTCTCTCTTCTTTCTACAGCTTTTCTTTTTGTCGCATCTCCTTTCTCTCTCTATTCTTTCCCGAAACATCCCTACTCTCTCTCTGATCATTCCCTCTTCATTCTGACCATCCCTTGTCTCACTGACCATACCTCCTTGCTTGTTTCTTACTCTGACCAGTTTATGTTATCTGTCTACCTTGTGATCATTTATTTTATGTCTCTCTAAACATCCCGCCTCTTCTCCTCCAGGTGGCCTCTATCTCTGTCCACCACAACTACGACCCCCTGGTCTTGGACTCAGACTTGGCCGTGATCAAGTTGCTGGACAAGGCTCGTATCGGGGAGAAGGTCCTGCCCCTCTGTCTGCCTGACACCCAGGGGGAAGAGGCGACCTCCAGAAAGGGGCTGGTGATGGGCTGGGCCCCCCTGCCGGACCCCCGGATTGGGGAAGAGGAGAGGGCCAGGGTGGGTGTGCAGCACCTGGCTGACGTGGTGCCCTGCGAGCAGCAGTATGCCCGTAATGGCGTGCCTGTGAGCGTTACAGACAACATGCTCTGCGGCCGCCAGCGACCCGACTATGGTCCATCTAACATCTGTCCTGCGGACACAGGGGGTATCCTGATCCTTCCCGCTCAGACAGGCTCCACCCAGGACCCCTCTCTTGCCTCTCCAGGGGGGCGGGACATGTCCAAAGGGGAGTGGCGGCTGCTGGGGTTGGTGAGTTTCGGGTATGACCAGGGAGAGTGTGACCCAGACCTGTTTACTGTGTACACACATGTGGCTAACTTCAAAGACTGGATAGAGAGCCATATGAAGTGAGATCACCAGGATGTGACCCACCCTGTATCTCTCTTTTCCTCCCTCCAACCAACTACACATGCTTTTTTTGCCAATCTCTCTCTTCATCATTATTCCCCGTTCCTTTTATTTGCCAACATCTTCTCCATTCTGCATTTCCCTCCTTTCTTTCCCTCCTTTCCACCGTCCCTCTTCCTGTCAAACACAGGCAGGGAGTGTGATCAGTAAAGAGCAGAGCAACACTGGACTACACAGGGCGGTGCACTGATGTTAGGGTGCCCTAACACAGCCTGATCAGGTAGACCCTCCACTCAACACAGTACTTCAGTGTTCAGGCTTTACCTTCAACCTGGTGCTACAGACTTGAAAACGACTTGAAAACCAGTACCCTCTGGCCTCTGGGAAAACCTGGTTTTCATTGTATTCTTTGATATGTATATATATATATATATATATATATATAATGTAATGTATTAGTATTATTATGGCTGTGCACATGGCTCAAGTGATGTACATATTTTATAGAAGGACAGCAAAGCCATGTTTTTAATTAACGATATGTGGGTGTGTGTGAAGACACAGTGGTCTGATTGGAGTTGATCACGGAGAGTGGTTCTGTGAGCTTTAATCCAGTATTAATTCAAGGAGACCCATATGATTGTAATAAATAGAGATGAAAGAGAGAACCTGGCGCTTGCTATGCAAATCAGCCAGCCGTTCAGCCAGGGCCAATTCTCCAGCGAAAGCCTATGAATTAATCCAGGTCAAATATGCACAATGAAAGGCTTCAATTGAACCTGATATTTTTTAGAACAGCTCCCTCTTACATGCCTACCCAGTTAATAAAGTACATATAATGAAGTTAATCACTTAAGTGTTGACCCCTCTGCTAGTATCTAAAGAGTAATTGAGGGAAGTAATTCACGGAGAAACATTTAGCCACAGGGTGGATGTATCAAAACATCCATTTCTATGGAGGGATGCTCACGGCCAGAGTGACTGAGGATCCACACACACCAAAGTCATGCTCACTTCACTTCCTCTATTACCCGTGTACTTACAATAGATGTACAAAAACAACTACAGAATAAGCTCACAAGTCCAGCACACATGTTGTATGATCATCTATCATGACTACGTTCATGATTGATTCTGTAATATATATTTTCATGTAATGGGACACAATAAACACATAGATATAGAAATCTCCTGGATCATTAAAACGGACATTTACCCAATCACGACTAACCGCACATATCACTATAGAAACCAGAAAATATATGTTCCAATTTACATCCAAAATGTCACCCTATTCCCTACATAGAGCACTACTTTTGAGCAGAGCCCCTTGTGCTCTGGTCAAAATTAGTACACTCTAGGAATTGAGTGCCATTTGGTATTCACATGTGGAGAGATTTCCTCGTCCTGAAAACAAAGGAGCTGTCGCACTGTAATAACTGATGAACCATGAGATGTTGAGTGAGTGACTCATCAGTCTAGTCGTCTATAGGAGGACCAGCCATAGCCACATCAGACCGAGTCCACAGCCTCCTAGGTGGGCGGAGGGATCAAGCCTGGAAAGATACACACATAGATCAAAGCACACACCAAGGGGAAATAATGTGTGTGTCCATTGTTCTCTGTATTACATATACCTTACCCGACCCTGCCCTTTCTCTCACACACTCTCTGTCTCCCTCTCTTGCACACGGACACACACACACACACACACACACACACACACACACACACACACACACACACACACACACACACACACACACACACACACACACACACACACACACACACACACACACACACACACACACAGTCTGAAGATGTACTTCTATCATGTTGGGAGAGCTGCTGTGTCTGTGGTTGGTTGATAGGCATGAGTCATGAGTTATGAGTCATGAGGATTCTGGGAATGATAATAAGCTAGTGTTACTGGTGATACTTAGGCTGGGATGCCATCAGTATCATAGCCCTTCAAAGCTTAGGAAAAGTAATCCATCGCTGCATAGCTTTAGAACACCTACTCAATCAAGAGTTTTTCTTTATTTGTACTATTTTCTACAATGTAGAATAATAGTGAAGACCTCAAAACTATGGCATAGCGCATATGGAAACCATGTAGTAACCAACAAAGTGTTAAACAAATCCAAATATATTTATATTTGAGATTCTTAAAATAGCCGCCCTTTGCCTTGATGACAGCTTTGCAAACTCTTGGCATTCTCTCATCCAGATTCATGACGTAGTCACCTGGAATGCATTTCAATTAACAGGTGTGCATTCTTAAACGTTAATTTCTGGCATTTATTTCCTTCTTAATTAATGCGTTTGAGCCAATCAGTTGTGATGTGTGTGTGTGTGTGTGTGTGTGTGTGTGTGTGTGTGTGTGTGTGAGCAGTTTAAGAGCAGCTCAAATAAGCAAAGAGAAATGACAGTCCATCGTTACGTTACGACATGAAGGTCAGTCATTAAGGAACATTTCAAGAACTTGGAAAGTTTCTTCAAGTGCCGTCGCAAAAACCATCAAGCACTATGATGAAACTGGCTCTCATGAGGACCGCAACAGAAAAGGAAGACCCAGAGTTACCCCTGCTGCAGAGGATAAGTTCATTAGAGTTACCAGGCTCAGAAATTAGCAGGCCATATAAATGCTTCACAGAGTTCAAGTAACAGACACATCTCAACATCAACTGTTCAGAGGAGACTGTGTGAATCGGGCCTTCATGTTCAAATTGCTGCAAAGAAATCACTACTAAAGGACACTAATAAGAAGAAGAGACTTGCTTGAAACATGAGCAATGGACATTAGACCGGTGGAAATTTGTCCTAAGGTCTGGAGTCCAGATTTGAGATTTTTGGTTCCAACCGCCGTGTCTTTGTGAGATGAGGTGGGGGTGAACAGATGATCTCTGCATGTGTTTTCTCCACCGTAAAGCATGGAGGAGGTGGTGCTAGGGTGTGGGGGTGCTTTGCTGCTGACACTTAACCAGCATAGCTTCCACAGCATTCTGCAAAGATAAGCAATCCCATCTGGTTTGCGCTTAGTGGGACTTGTTTTTGTTTTTCTACAGGACAATGACCCAACACACGTCCAGGCTGTGTAAGGGCTATTTTACTAAGAAGGAGAGTGATGTAGTGCTGCATCAGATGACCTGACCTCCATTATCCCCTGACTTCAACCAAATGAGATGGTATGGGATGAGACGGACCACAGAGTGAAGGAAAAGCATCCAGCAAGTGCTCAGCATATGTGGGAACTCCTTCATGACTGTTGGAAAAGCATTCCAGGTGAAGCTGGTTGAGAGAATGCCAAGAGTTTGCAAAGCTGTTGTCAAGGCAACGGGTGGCTATTTCAAGAATCTCAAATATAAAATACATTTTGATTTGTTAAACACTTATTTGGTTACTAAATTATTCCATTTATGTTATTTCATAGTTGTAATGTCTCCACTATTATTCTACAATATAGAAAGTAGTAAAAATAAAGAAAAACCCTTGAATGAGTATGTGTTCTAAAACTTTTGACCGGTAGCGTATACTGTTTGAGATTAAAAAACAATTGTGGCCTCATGACAATGTGAAATGGAAATGTCAGTGAGATCGTTGATTGCACAGGAAAATGATAGGAAGCCTCTTTGGAGGTGCTTCGACAACACCTACAATATTGCATATGCATGCTGAGAGACGGCACATCAGAGAAGGCTGATGGGAGGAGCTATAGGAGGAAGGGCTCATTGTAATGGCTGGAATAGAATAAATGGAAAGTTCTCAAACACATCAAACACATCGAAACCACATGTTTGACTCCATTCCATTGATTCCATTCCAGCCATTACAATGACCCTGTCCTCCTATAGCTCTTCCCACCTGCCTCCTCTGCATCATATTGTAGAAAACCTGATGTTGGCAACAATGACATTCTGGCCATAACCTTCCCTTGGACCCTCACTGCCCTGGCAGGAACTACCTATACAAAGAATACTTGGATGGAGATCGAAGTTCAATAAAACCTTCGGATGGACGGCAACCTAGAGACAATTTACTTTCTCTTGTACACAGGAACAAGATTTATGAAAGCTTTTTTGTCTCTTTTCCCCGGCTGTTTACTGGAAATGGACAAGGGCCTCATTTAGGCCTCAAATTCCCCTGAGGAGAGATCTATTCTACCCAGGCTGGAAGCAGACTCGTTCTCAGGCTCCTGTTAGCTCACTGGCCATCATCAGTAGAGTGGGCCAACACTTCAACATAACCTGACTCATCTGCTGGGAACTAGAGAATGACCCTAAGACCAGTGGAAAGCACTTGACAATACTAACAAAAGGGATGCGATGAAGGCTCTATAGTGTGTTTGCACTTAAGAGGCGGAGGGGCAAGGCGCTTGACACCTGACATACACTAAATGTCCGTTCACAGTCCAGTTTCCCAGTCAAACCCAGCTGTAGTATGGATCCCGCAAGCATTGCATGTTCTTTAGAGCTCAGCGCTGATGGCTCTACACAGCAGAGCATGTGAGCTATATGACTATGGGCTCATTGTAATGGCTGGAATGGTATCAATAGAACGGAGTCAAGCACATTGTATTCATGTGTTTAGTACCATTCCATTGATTCCATTCCAGCCATTACAATGAAGATGTCTTCTTATACTGTAGCTCCCCTCACCAGCCTCTTATGCTACACTGAAAAAAAAGGTTCTTAAATGGTTCTTCCTCAGCTCTTAAGGTTCTTCAAAATTCTAAAAGGTTCTTTCATAAATGTATGGAAGATTCCTGCAGATGTGTCCATTTCAAAGCACACAGCAAATCGTTGATTTTTCAGTTGTTAATTAACATTCAGTGGCGTTAAAGAACCCAAATGTTCACGTTAATGACCAGAGTTGAACCAAAACCACCACCATCACTATCATATTTCCCAGCATGATGCAAGTAGAATTGTCATTTTTAATATCTACAGTTGAAGTCAGAAGTTTACATACACCTTAGCCAAATACATTCAAACTCAGTTTTTCACAATTCCTGACATTTAATCCTAACAAAAATTCCCTGTCTTAGGTCAGTTAGGATCACCACTTTATTTTAAGAATGTGAAATGTCAGAATAAAAATAAAAAAAATAAAAAATCAAATGTATTTATATAGCCCTTGGTACATCAGCTGATATCTCAAAGTTCTGTACAGAAACCCAGCCTAAAACCCCAAACAGCAAGCTATGCAGGTGTTGAAGCATGTTGGCTAGGAAAACCTCCCTAGAAAGCCCAAAACCTAGGAAGAAACCTAGAGAGGAACCAGGCTATGAGGGGTGGCCAGTCCTCTTCTGGCTGTGCCAGGTGGAGATTATAACAGAACATGGCCCAGATGTTCAAATGTTCATAATTGACCAGCATGGTCAAATAATTGGTCTGGGACAGGTCAGGATTCCATAGTCGCAGGCAGAACAGTTGAATAATAGTAGAGCAAATTATTTATTTCAGCTCTGATTTCTTTCATCACATTCCCAGCGGGTCAGAAGTTTACATACAATCAATTAGTATTTGGTAGCATTGCCTTTAAATTGTTTAACTTGGGTCAAATGTTTCAGGAGCCTTCCACAAGCTTCCCACAATACGTTGGGTGAATTCTGTCCCATTCCTCCTGACAGAGCTGGTGTAACTGAGTCAGCTTTCTAGGCTTCCTTGTTCACACATGCTTTTTCAGTTCTGCCCAAAAATGTTCTATAGGATTGAGGACAGCGATTTGTGATGGCCACTCCAATACCTTGGCTTTGTTGTGTCGTAGTAGAATCAACCTTTTTGCCACAACTTTGGAAGTATGTTTGAGGTCATTGTCTATTTGGAAGACCCATTTGCGACCAAGCTTCAACTTCCTGACTGATGTCTTGAGATGTTGCTTCAATATATCCATATAATTTTCCTCCCTCGTGATGCCATCTATTTTGTAAGGTGCACCAGTCCCTCCTACAGCAAAGCACCCCCACAACATGATGCTGCCACCACCATGCTTGGTGGGTTGGGATGCTGTTCTTCGGCTTGCAAGCCTCCCCGTTTTTCCTCCAAACATAACGATGGTCATTATGTCCAAACAGTCCTATTTTTGTTTCATCAGACCAGAGGAAATTTCTCCAAAATGTACAATCTTTGTCCCCATGTGCAGTTGCAAGCAATAGTCTGGCTTTTCTATGGCAGTTTTGGAGCAGTGGCTTCTTCCTTGCTGAGCGGCCTTTCAGGTTATGTTGATATAGGACTCGTTTTACTGTGGATATAGATACCTTTGTACCTGTTTCCTCCAGCATCTTCACAAGGTCCTTTGCTGTTGTTCTGGGATTGATTTTCACATTTGCACCAAAGTACGTGGTCCCACTATTGTTTGAACAGATGAACGTGGTACCTTCAGGCGTTTGGAAATTGTTCCCAAGGATTAACCGGACTTGTGGAGGTCTACAATTGTTTTTCTGAGGTCTTGGCTGATTTCTTTTAATTTTCCCATGATGTCAAGCAAAGAGGCACTGAGTTTGAAGGTAGGCCTTGAAATACATCTACAGGGACACCTCTGTTATGCACAAAGTAGATGTCCTAACCAACTTGCCAAAACTATAGTTTGTTAACATTGAGTGTCTGAAAACATGAGTTTTAATGACTCCAACCTAAGTGTATGTAGACTTCCGACTTCAACTGTATGTTTTTGCATTGATTGCTTTATTAATCTCATGCTATTCAATTATAAATAGCATGCATTTTTCTAAACTATTCCTATCTGTTACTTGGAGTTATCGCAAACCGTAGATGTATCGCAAATGTAGTCTCATTTGTTAGTGTTCCCAACCCTGGTAGTCTTTCTGAATGCAAGTTGCAGGTGAATAAAAATTCCAAAAGTTGGATATCTCCACTCTGGCTGGATTCCAATAGGACAAATTCCAATAATGTGAATTGCAAGCCTGATATGGCCTGGAACCCATTCGTCTCAGGCCACTGTGTTAGGGTAAACTTGGCCAGCAAAAAAGGCTGCATGAAATATGTATTGACTAAAATAAGACCATTTGAATTATAATATATTCACTGAGGATCTAATTTGGTGAAGGTCACAGGACAGAATATGAATGTACTTATGCAACAAGCATGTCTCTGTCACTATCAGGAATCAAGGTAAGACCCAAGTCCGGACTGTGTGAAGTAACAATGTTTATTGTAACGCCAGGGGCAGGCAAACAACAGGTAAAGGAAGGCAGGCTCAGGGTCAGTTAGAGGCAGAGTTCAATAATCCAGAGGTGGAGCAAAGGTACCGGATGGCAGGCAGGCTCAGGGTCAGGCAGAGGTCAATAATCCAGAGGTGGGACAATGGTACAGGATGGCAAGCAGGCAGGCTCGGGGTCAGGTAGAGGTCAATAATCCAGAGGTGGGACAATGGTACAGGATAGCAGGCAGGCTCGGGGTCAGACAGAGGTCAATAATCCAGAGGTGGGACAATGGTACAGGATGGCAAGCAGGCAGGCTCGGGGTCAGGTAGAGGTCAATAATCCAGAGGTGGGACAATGGTACAGGATGGCAGGCAGGCAGGTTCGGGGTCAGGCAGTGGTCAATAATCCAGAGGTGGGACAATGGTAGAGGATGGCAGGCAGGCTCAGGGTCAGGCAGAGGTCAATAATCCAGAGGTGGGACAAATGTACAGGATGGCAGACAGGCTCAGGGTCAGGCAGAGGTCAATAATCCAGAGGTGGGACAATGGTACAGGACAGCAGACAGGCTCAGGGACAGGCAGAGTGGTCAGGCGGGCGGGTACAAGGTCAGGCAAGGGTAAAGAAGCAGGAGGATGACAAAAAGAGAGGCAGGGAAAAGACAGAAGCAGACAGGACAGACGCTGGTAAACTTGAGAAACATGACTAACTGGCAACAGACAAACAGAAAACACAGGTATAAGTACACAGGTGATCATGGGGAAGATGGGTGACACCTGGAGGAGGTTGAGACAAGCACAAGGACAGGTGAAACAGATCAGGGCATGACAGTCACCAGTCATGGATGGTACTGGTAACTCTAAGTCTAGCTCAAAATGCACTGGGAAATATGCAAATAAGGCTTAAAACCCTACAGCATGGCTATTCAATTCCGGTCCTGGAGGGCCGAAAAAGATCTAGTTTGGGAATTTTGTAAGAACTATCCCATTTATGGTTCTTCAGAGACCCTAAAATGGTTCCCCTACGGCATTGCTATCAAGAACCTTATTTGGTTCCAATTTGCACCTTTATTTTTAAGAGTGTACGCGCACACGTAACACACACACACAAACAACACATACAAACATGCAACACAGTCATTGGCGCTCCAGGGACAGGGAATTACACAACAAAGAGATGGCTCTCTTTCCTGACAACACAGGAGAACTGTGGCAGTAGTCTTGTGATGTTCTCAGGGTTTTGCTGTGTCCATGGAGACCATGCATTTACATTTAATCTCTTCTCGGGTGTTCTGTGATGTGTTTACCTCCCCTCGCTATATCTACCACACGACACACACACACACTCAACCACCACCACCCAAGCTCCGGATCTACTCCCCCTGCCTGCTACCCCTCCCTCCCCTCTCCATCTTCACCTTCACCCTCTGCTTGGCAATGAGGGACTTTAGGTACCAAACAGAACACATACTGTACGCAGTATGTTATTCAGTCAAACACTGTACATGCACAGACAAATATATTTGCACACACAAGCACAAGTACTGTATATTCACATATTACTGCACACACACGCACACACACGTTTTGTTGTGCGTTTTCAGCCCAGGATGTGATTTCACCATCATCCATATGCAGGCCTCTGATGGAGGTTCCCAGGCAGAAGCAACAATGTAATTTAGGGCTCTATTCAAGTCAAATCCCAGAAGGTCAGCTTTAAATCGTGATAGAAATTTTAAGGCAATGTTCCCAATCCAGCAGAGGCTGCATTCACGGTAAATGCTGCGTTTGTCGGCTCATTGGGAAATTACCTTCATATTTCTATCGCAGAATCTGTAACGCTTGTGCTTTACAGATTGAATAGAGACCTTAGTTTATTTGGCTTCCACCACAGCAGAAACCATGTATGGAATTCTGGAGCATGTAACTGCTGCTCACAGAGAGGGATAGAGAGAGAGAGAGTGAGAGAGGCCCTGGATACCTTGAATATAAACACAGCAACAAACCAGAGGTAGCCTAGAGCCTAGCCTTCTACTGGTTAACAGTAATACACTCTGTACTCCTGATGTTGTTATTGGTTTTAAATCACCCATTCAAAGATGCGGCTTAAGCTTATGGTTCAGTCTTGAGCTACACCCACCTCACAACACAATATCTATATCTTCCTTCCCTAACCACTACCAGAGGCATTCCCCGGGAAACGATGGCTTTATTACTCTCTAAGGCACTTCCGTGATTGCCCCTCGGAGGCCACAGGCCATGCGGGCCCAAGCCCATTAAGGCTAGGGTTACTTTTCCTTTCATTACAGAGTCATCTACACTGAGTATACAATACATAAATGGCTCTTTCTATGACATAGACTGACCAGGTGAATGCAGGTGAAAGCTATGATTCCTTATTGGTGTCACTTGTTAAATCCACTTCAATCAGTGTAGATGAAGGGGAGGAGACAGGCTAAAGGAGTTTTAAGCAATTTGTCAATTGAGACATGGATTGTGTGTGTGTGTGCCATTCAGAGGGTGAATTGGCAAGATCCAACTCAATATCAGAAAGATGTCCCTAATGTTTGGTATACTCAGTGTATATAGCTGTGTAGCCTTTAACACCCCTCCCCTTAGACATACAGTACATTAAACATCTAGGATATTCAACAATTATTATACATTAGTAAAAGCAGCACAATGAACAGTACACCTACCTCACCCATAAAGCACTTGAGCATGAAAGAGTGAGTCGACTCTTGATAAACACAATGGCTTGGGACAAAATATGTACCAGCCGTGGCTCAAGTAGCTTAGAGACGGAAATAACAATGAATATCCACCAACAAACTGTATTCTCGAACTGGCTGAATATGAGAATGGAAATCCATTCTTGAATAATATCCTGAAGTGGTATCGATATTGAACACATTGTTTCCATATGGGGAAGAATGGTAGAAGAGCTGTCAGACTTTAGTACATTACTCAATGACATTGACCCTAGTCTCAAATTCACTACTTAATTAATGTGACACTAAGTGCGTTCCCTACCTCGCTATGTGGATTGAGAAATCAAATGGAACCCAAACTCTGTACCGAAAAGAAACGGAGAGAAATACTATACTACAGGAGGACAGCTTTCGCCCAGAGCCAATAAAAAGATGACTTCAAAGAAGCCAGTTTTTCAGGCTGTGCCATTTATGCCACTCGACAGTCTATCTAGAAAAAGCAGTGGAGATGCGCAATAGGTTTCTAATAAGAGGCTACAGTACAAAACGCTGGATGAAGCTCTTAATATGGGACTAGGGAAAACACGAGATGAACTCATACAAAAGATACCCACTAGAGCTAAAGAATACTCAGTAATGTTCAACATCACATATATTTTGAACTCGAGCAAAGTGGGAGGGAGATGCTGTCAAGAATCACTGGCGTGTTTTATCATCTGATGCAGCTTTGCCGGCTGAATTTAAGAACCCACAATTTACAGTATATAGGAGAGGTCGCAATTTACGCCTCGTTGGCCCAAGCTAACCGCCAGCCACAAAATAAAATGTATGTCCTCTTCCGAACAGTAGCTATAAATGCAGAGGCATAGTGCAACAACATGAAGTGTGAATATTTCTGCCACCCACATACAGGAAAACGGTTCCAAATAAATGGCAGTATTACCTCCAACCATGTTATCGCCATGATTAAATGTTCATGTGGGCTGTGTTATAAATGAAAAACCTCTCGTTCTCTCAAACAGAGAATTAGTGAACATAAAAGTTAAATTAGGAGAAATGACAGGGATTGTCATGTCGCAGTAGATTTTAATGACCTAAAACATGGCATTTCCACCTTTAGATTTTGTGGCATAGAGAAAGTTAAGATATCAGAGAGGAGGTGATATAAATAGTACACTGAGCAAAAGAGATTATTTTGGGATTTTCACCCTCCAGGCATTATTCCCAAAAGGTCTTAATGATGATGCCCATGCATGTACTGTTCTAAATGTGAACATGAACTAATGTCTTGTCATTCATCATTTCAGCCTACTCTATACCAAATGATTTGAAAGGGTGAAGTCCTCATTGTGGTTTTACAAACGTGTTTGATACGTTTTATGTACACACTTTATTCTAATATTTATGAAACGCACATTGTTATAGTTGGTACACGTTTATTTTTCCTTGATTGTGGGTGGAGCAATGTCTACATAAGGGCGCAAATTAAAAATACCCACAAAAGCTCTGACAACGGCCTTGAGGCCAGTACATAAAGCTTAATAAAGAATGGGGATACATTGCACCTGCAACAAAGTAAGTTCAGATGTGCAAGTGCAGTTTGAATTCAGTTGCAAATACAGTGATTTTACTGCAAATACAGTGATTTTAGAAAGTATTCAGACCCCTCAACTTTTTCCACATTTGGTTATGTTACAGCCTTATTCTAACATTGACTTGTCATGCCCTGACGTGAGATATCTGTGTTTTCTTTATATTTTGGTTAGATCAGGGTGTGACTAGGGTGGGTACGCTAGTTTTTGTATTGTCTGTTTTTTTTTGAATGTCTAGGGTTTTTGTAGGTCTAAGTTATTTGTATGTCTCTGGTGGCCTGATATGGTTCCCAATCAGATGCAGCTGTTTATCGTTGATCATATTTAGTTAGCCATTTCCCTTTGGTGTTTGTGGGATCTTGTCTATGTGTAGTTGCCTGTCAGTACTTGTTTGTATAGCTTCAAGTTTTGTTTTGTTATTTTGTTTGTTCAGTGTTCATTCTTTAAATAAATAAGAATGTACGCATACAATGCTGCGCCTTGGCCCGATCCTTATAACGAATGTGACAGAAGATCCCACCAACAAAGGACCAAGCAGCGTGTTCAGGAGGAATGGACCTGGGAGGAGATTCTGGATGGAGCAGGACCCTGGACGCAGGCTGGGGAGTATCGCCGTCCTCAGGAGGAGATAGAGGCAGCGAAAGCAGAACAGCGATATTACGAGGACGACGAGACAAACAAGAGATTCAGCCCCAAAAAGTTTTGGGGGGCGGCACACGGAGTGGTCGGCGGAGCCGAGGGCTGAACCAGAGCCAGTCAGGGAGTCGAGTGAGGAGCTCGACGCAAGATTCCGGAGAGAAGTGCTAGCATTGAGAAGTTATGCAGTGATGCACATGGTGTCTCCAGTGCGCATTCATAGCACGGTGCGCTCTATTCCAGCTCCCCGCATTGGCCGGGCTAGAATGGGCATCCAGCCAAGAAGGATGGTGCCGGCTCAGGGCTCCTGATCTCCAGTACACCTCCTTGGACCAGGATATCCTACGCCGGTTCTATGCACTGTGTCTCTGGTGCGTCTGCACAGCCCAGTGCGTCCTGTGCCAGCGCCCCGCATTTGCAGGGCGAAAATAAACATCCAGTCAGGACGGGTTGTGCCAGCTCTATGCTCCAGACCTCCAGTGCGTCTCCACAGTCCAGTACGTCCTGTGCCTCCTCTCCGCACTCGCCCTGAGGTGCGTGTCATCAGCCCAGTACCACCTGTACCGGTCCCACGCATCAGAACTCCAGTGCGCCTTCACAGTCCAGTACGTCCTGTGCCTCCTCTCCGCACTTGCCCTGTGGTGCGTTTCATCAGCCCGGCACCACCAGTACCGGTCCTACGCATCAGGCCTCTAGTGCGCCTCCACAGGCCAGTATGTCCTGTTCCTTCTCCTCGCACTCGCCCTGAGGTGCGTGTCATCAGCCTGGTACCACCAGTGCCGGCACCACGCATCAGACCTCCAGTGCGTCTCCGCAGTCCAGTACGTCCTGTGCCTCCTCCCCGCACTCACCCTGAGGTGCGTGTCATCAGCCCGGTACCACCGGTACCGGTCCCACGCATAAGGCATCCAGTGCGCCTCCACAATCCACAGCTTCTGGCGACAGTTCCCAGTCCAGAACCTCCAACGACGGTCCACAGTCCGGAACCTCCAGCGACGGTCCCCATTCTGGGGTCTCCAGCAACGGTTCCCAGTCCAGATCCTCCTGCAATGAGCCACGGTCCGGTTCTACAAAGGCAGAGGGATCAGCGTAAAGAGGGGGGGCTGCGTCCAGAACCGGAGCCGCCACTGAGGGTAGATGCCCACCGGAACCCTCCCTTATAGGTTCAGGTTTGCGGCCGGGAGTCCGCACCTTTGGGGGGGGGGGAGTTTTTTGTATGTCTAGAGTTTTTGTAGGTCTAGGTGATTTGTATGTCTATGGTGGCCTGATAAGGTTCCCAGTCAGAGGCAGCTGTTTATTGTTGTCTCTAATTGGGGATCATATTTAGGTAGCCATTTCCCTTTGGTGTTTGTGGGATCTTGTCTATGTATAGCTTCACGGTTCGTTTTGTTATTTTGTTAGTTTGTTCAGTGTTCATTCTTTAAATAAATAAGAATGTACGCATACAACGCTGCACCTTGGTCTGATCCTTATAACGCACGTTTTTTTCATCAATACCCCATAATGACAAAACAAAAACATTTTTTTTTAAACATTTTTTTAAATGGACATAAAAATAAAACTGATATCACATTTACATAAGTATTCAGACCCTTTACTCAGTACTTTGATGAAGCATCTTTTGCAGCGATTTCAGCCTTGACTCTTCTTGGGTATGACGCTACAAGCTTGGCACACCTGTATTTGGGGAGTTTCTCCCATTCTTCTCTGCAGATCCTCTCAAGCTCTGTTAGAAGAAAAATCTGTCAATGTGCCCTTGAGCAAGGCTGTTAACCCTAATTGCTCCTGGGTTGTGGTTGATAATGGCAGATCCTTAATGTGACCCCATTCTCCAAGGGTATCTCAGGGAGAGTGGGATATGCAAAAATCTCATGTCCAATTAATACACACCTAATTATGATAACTGTCTTTTCATGCTAGGCAAGGATCATATATTCTAACTGTATTTCCAGGTGCACCATTGAAGCCATGTGTAGACTGTTAGACCATAAAACTTCTTATAGCACAAGCATGTTTATAGTATGCTGTAGTATGCAATTTTGGCTGCTGTCCAGGTGTATTTAGCACATGTCCTTTAGTCCATAGGCACCTGAGCAATGAGGAAACGGAGCAGCTGCATCCCCCTTTCAAAATAGGGGAGCAAACATGTGTTTTTGCACCCCCCACTTTTTACCAGAAAATGATCGTGATCCGTTGGGTCATCTGTCATTTTCAATGGTTAGTAATGTTTTGAGCTCGTCTGTATTAAAATATATATGTCCATTTTATTGATGATATAATAATTAACAGATTGCATCAAGATGAATGGTTTTGCTTTGCTCCTGCGCGCTGCTGTTATTGTTCCTTGCAGTCAGAATGCACTAGTTGTACCACTGGTGTTTAAAATGAAAAGGCACCTGCAAAAGAAAATGGTCTTTTGTCTTTAAGAACCATGATAAGCACGGGTCTGATTACCCTTTGCGGTAGTGCAGACTACAGCCTACCAAAGGATGCACCTTAGCAGAAAACTGCATGTTCCGTAGCTGGCAGGCTGTCAATGAGTAGCTCACAAGTAGATAGCGAGAAATAATCAGTAGGCCACAGGAGGCTGCTGGGGGGGGAGGATGGCTTGTAATAATGCTGGAACGGCGCGAATGGAATGGCACCAAACATACAGTACCAGTCAAAAGTTTGGACACACTTAGTTATTCAAGGGTTTTTCTTTATTTTTACTATTTTCTGCCAGCTACGAGCTTTCGTTTACTGGCCCAACGCTCTACCCTCTAGGCTACCTGCCAACCTATAACCTAGGGGCGATCAAACACCCCATTGGGCCCCTAGCACTCACTCTCACATCAATTGATCATGTTTCCTTCATCATACTCCACATAGCTAAAATGACTTAAATAAAGTTTCTTCTGCACTCAACATGTCTGTGCCTATCCCACTGTCATCAACCCTTTCCTTCTTTCTGTCCATATTCATTACCAACAAACATCACTGTCTCCCCAGAGTCCTTGTAGCACCTATGAGTTATCACAATCTACATGAGGCCACATTGTGTGTGTCTGGTAAACGTGTTGTGGTTCCTGCACTTATGTTTTCCTCTATGGTCATGGGTCAGAGACGGAGGATGTGCCAGAACAATGTCGCAATAGACCATGTGGATGTTGTTGTGCTACTACTGTAATTGAATCCACATGGTAAAGTACCAATGAAATCCACCTGTCAGGAATCAGTACTATTTATTTATTTATTTTGTCAGTTACGAAAACAAATTATTATTTTCAAAGACGGCCTAGGATCAGTGGGTTAACTGCCTTGTTCAGGGGCAGAACGGCGGATTTTTACCTTGTCAGCTCAGGGATTCAATCTTGCAACCTTTCGGTTACTAGCCATGCTTATATGGCTTTGACAATGACAAGTGTGACACAGTGAATCCACTGAGCTAAAGCTTTCAGGCAGTAACAAGGTAAGCTAGCACGAGTCATCAGGTTTCAGGCAAAGGTTACACATCGCATGTGGTTCACTCAACCACCTCTGCTACACGGCAGTCACCTTTGACCTTCTCCATCGCTCCACAATGACCGCAGCTGCTAATACATTAACTGACCGAGTCCCGATAAACCACCAATGTGACCGACTGAAATTGGTGACCAGCTGAATTTGAAAGCTCAGTCGAATTAGCCTGCAGAGTTAATCTTATTGGCCACCAGTGAAAGCAAATGTAATCCCTGTTCATCATGTTAAATTTCAATTCTGCATTTTTTTTAAGACACATTCTTCTATAATATTAAGATTACCTAGTCAGTTGCACAACTGAATGCATTCAACTGAAATGTGTCTTCAGCATTTAACTCAACCCCTCTGAATCAGATAGTTGTGCGGGCTGCCTTAATCAATGTCATCTGCGCCCGGTGAACAGTTGTTGTTGGGGGTTAACTGCCTTGCTCAAGAGAAGAAGGGCAGATTTCAACCACCAAGCTACCTACCACCCCCAAATACATATTATAATAATGTACACCGCCTTATTGCCTAATAAGGTATACCAACTTATTGTATCCCAACAATGGGATTTACACAGGGTTTTAGGAAACTCATATACTTCTGTAATCATCATTGAAGGTACAAAAATGTAAATAAACAGGAATGACATTTAATCTCATGGGTGGCCAAAAATAACTATCTGAAAGCCACGCCCCTACAAAACTACACCTCCAGTCTTCTGATCTGAACGGCTGGGTCATATCTCAATAACCCAGCACCAATAACCCAGCACCAATAACCCAGCATCAATAACCCAGCAGTTTCTAAAGAAAACAAATTAACTAAGTGACCCAACGCCTGCAACTCAGTCGTTGAGTCAACCAAACAACCCAGCATTTTTTAGAGTGCAACTGCCAGTTCATTCTGTACCCCCATTATAGCCATTAGTGCTTGCAATAGAAAATAGTGAACTTGTTGTTAACCTGACAACGCTACACCTGACCTCATACTGACACCCCTAGAACAAACACACACGCACACACACACACACAGAGAGAGATACACACAGACACAGAGGAGCAAAAGCATGTGTTTCAAGAAGGTAAAAGTGTTTAAACATTAATAAAGATGGGTGGGGGCATCAAGATTGTACCGTCAACCAACGAGGATCGGCATTCAGAGAAGAAAAGGGGTGAACAGGAGGAGGGGAGGTGGGGGAAGTGAAAGCGCGAAGGAGCGAAGTAAGGCAGAGCTCATTCAGTGGGATTGTTGAGCACAGAGCTCCACGGATTACTGTGATAGAAATCTGTCTGTTTGATTTCTGGTGCTGCTCTCGCTCATGCCCTGGACGCACTGAAGGCTTGCATTTCAGCAGTCGAACATCTCTGAAGCGGATGCACAAGACTCGGAGAAGGGAGAAGAAGAGAGACTGAAACTTATTTTCCAATAACTCTAAGATTGAACACAAAGGTGAGAGGCAATTATTATTATGTATGCACATTACATGTTTACAGGACATACGCTTTTGGCAAAAGAGGGGAGGATAATAATAATAAAAATAAGAATAATTATTGCAGTAGGCCTAATATTACATGATAAATTATAATCATGATGATCAGCACACGGTAAATAATTCTATAGGCTACCTAATTATTCTAATTCTAATTGTTATCATTTTTACAATTATTGTCACATTATTAATATTATTATCCATGCTTCTTTACACCAACTTAAAGTAAAGTCCCAATGTGGTTAGCTATCAAAAGGTCAAAATGTTTATATACTGCAATTATAAGAGCATGGTTAGGATCAAAGTGTTGGCGCTCGCTCCTCCTGAAAACAATATGCTGCGCTTCACATTACCGGCGTGGGCAAAACAGGTGCATGTGGACACAATTTTAGGCAGCACAGCAATCTGCACTCCCTATAGACTCCAAAAAAACACTTCACAATTGCTACATTGTCTTCATATTGTTTTATATCATAAATTGTTGACCTGCAACTAGTAAAAGGAACAGTAGGGTAACAAAGCCTGCCCCACACCTGTAATTGTCACAAAATCCACATTATGTCACAAAACTACATTTGAACACTTTCCCTGCAGCCACTGCTCTTGCACAACTAAAATGTTCTGTCTCATCTACATTTAAGTCACTAACAAAACAATTCTAAGGTCAATTCGAAGGAAAAAGTTTAATCTAATTAAATTAGATCTATAAATGTTATATATATATACAGTATATACCATTAGGGGAGCCTAAAGATAAAGAACCCACTTGTTTAGCGATAAACATTGAATTACATTTTTAATAAAGCAGTACAATTTAAGGTGAGTGCAAATCAATGGTACCTAAATTAGCATTGTTCAAATCATTACCCTGGTACTTGGGAAACACATCCCTTTTCCAAAAACAACATTAGAACAAAAAAAATGAGCCACTTATTTCCCTTCATAATTTGTTTGCCTATGCATGACCATCATCCACATACCACATTTTTACCAAACTTTGCTTGTGTCAGTAACTGGACATTGGTTTTAGGGGGAGCTGGTTACCCCACGTTCCCCCAAGGGTGAGATTCAAGGTGTACTTCTGTCATAAAACACGTATCTAGTCTACTACTGAGGAGGCAATGTTTGCAAACAGACAATGTGTGGTAATTAAATACCGATATATCTTGCATCTGGGCTTCTAATCCCGTTAATATAATTTCTCTACCAAACGGCTACGTGCCTGTGTGCCAAAGCGCACATCTTTCGCGTGATGCATCATATCTGCTTTGACGCAAGGCATTCCCACACGCGTGACTCTCGGTATCTTGCCAGAGAGGACTAAGATGAAGAGAGATCATTGTTGTTTTAGTGTTTTAGGTGTTAGCTCTTCTATTGTTCATTCAGTATCTTATCAATAGTTTACAACACAGCCATCCATATCCGTTGCGTAAATCGTAAAAAGAAACGTGTTCGGTAACATATCTTGTGGTGTCGTGTTATCAAAAGTGGTTTGTTGTGAGCGATGAAGTCATTTTTCTAGTCCCAGGTCTGTTTTTAATTTAGACAGGTGTATGCTCATCAAACCATCATTTCAGTTAAATGTTCACTGTTTTCACTATTGTCATCTTCCTCTAGGAGAGTTTAAAATATTTGTTTTGGAGATATTCTCCAGATATCTAAATTCGCGGTTTGTATTTAACTGATAATCTACTTTTGATAAGGACCCTTATCAGTACTTACCATACTTAATCAAGCAAAAATATATATCAACTACAGTACATTATCAAAAGTATATGGACACCTGCTCATCGAACATCTCATTCCAAAATCATGGGCATTAATATGGAGTTGGTTCCCCCTTTGCTGCTATAACAGCCTCCGCTCTTCCGGGAAGGCTTTCCACTTGATGTTGGAACATTGCTGAGGGGACTTGCTCCCATTCAGCCACAAGAGCATTAGTGAGGCCGGGCACTGATTTGGGGCAATTAGAACTGTCTCACGGTCGGCGTTCCAATTAAGACCAAAGGTGTTTGATGGGGTTGAGGTCAGGGACCTGTGCAGGCCAGTCAAGTTCTTCCACACCGATCTCCACAAACTGTATGGACCTTTCTGTATGGACCTTACTTTGTGCACAGGGGCAGTCTCATGCTAAAACAGGACAGGGCCTTTGCCAAACTTTTGCCACAAAGTTGGAAGCACAGAATAGTCTAGAATGTCATTGTATAATGTAGCTTTCCACCACTCCAGCCGATGCTTGGCATTGCGCACAGTGATCTTAGGCTTGTGTGCAGCTGTAATTATAGGGGCTCCTGAGTTGCACAGCGGTCTAAGGCACTGCATTTCAGTGCTAGAGGTGTCACTACAGACCCTGGTTCAATTCCAGGCTCTATCACAACTGGCTGTGATTGGGAGACCCATAGGGCGGTGCACAATTGGCCCAGTGTCGTTAGGGTTTGGCTGGGGTAGGCCATCATTCTAAATAAGAATCTGTTCTTAACTGACTTGCCTAGTTAAATAAAGGTTAAATAAACAGTTATTGTGCTGAATTTGCTTCCAGAGGCAGTTTGAAACTCAGTAGTGAGTATTGCAACCAAGGACAGATCATATTTACATGCTTTAGCACTCGGCAGTCCCGTTCTGTGAGCGTGTGTGGCCTACCACTTCGCAGCTGAGTGGTTGTTGCTCCTAGATTTTTCCACTTGACAATAACAGCACTTAGAGTTGACCGGGGCAGAAATTTGATGAACTGACTTGTTGGAAAGGTGACATCAAATGACAGTGCCACGTTGAAAGTCACTGAGCTCTTCTACTGCCAATGTTTCCTATGGAGATTGCATGGCTGTGTGCTCAATTTTATACACCTGTCAGCAATGGGTGTGGCTGAAATATCCAAATCCACAAATTTGAAGAGGTGTCCACATACTTTTGTATATATAGTGTAATTGATTTGCATTCTTCCTTCTACATGTCCTCTTTTTGGTTATTTTTATTTATTTTATAAGTTAAGGCATGTGCCTTGTTATTTCACTGATGATGTTAGATTGCTCATTCTGTAGCTGACCCTGTCAATATATGTAAAGATAAAGTCACTTTTTGTCTTGACCTATACACTTCATGAATGTTTACCCTAATATTTTGTGGGAACAACATGTTAATTTTCCTTTTGTGCAATTTGCCAAATGTATACATTTTGTGAAGTTGGAAGTGGTATATATTCACCACCCCTTCCTTAAACCAATTACTTCACACCCCATACTCCCCTGCCCCCACTTCCAGTCAATTACGCACGCACGCACACACAAACACACACACTATTGTCACCATGGAAACACACTGTCTTGGCACTTGATTGCATTCACATTATTTTCACAGCCTGTCATTTGAACAAAACCAGAGGCCATGTTTCCAGATGTAACGTCAATCGCTGCTTGATTGATGGTGGTGATCGTCAAAACCGGCAGAGGGGGTGTGTCTGTCAGGACTACAGGGGCTTTGATAAGAAGACTATTAATGAATATTTCATCCTCCAGTGGGAGTCAGTCTGTAAGGACTGTGGGTGTCTGGAGATGTATGTGATAAATGTCCTCAGGCCAGGATCTGGTGAAATGTGGCCTTGTGTAATTGGAAGGAGAATTTGGAGTGGTAAAGTAGAAAGTGTCCATGCAACTAATATGAGTCCGGAGGCTGCTCTCCTATACCACAGCACTCGCTGGCTGCTGCCTTACATGAATGAATACACAGCAGACATTCGGGGAGAGCTTAATGTACTGTTTGCTCAACTGCACAATGTGCCATTTCATGTGTGTACCTGGACAGGGATTGGTTTGTCAACAGCCATTTACAATAATCTACATGAATGTGTTTCTGTGAGAATGACTAAAGAAGAGACTCACATTATTGTCATCATGGGAAATAGATTTGATGGAATTCCAAAATCCATGTCTTATATCCTTGTTTAGTATTGTCTTTATTGGGGACTCCATTGCAGTAGAACAGCTTGACCAACATCGACCCCAAGCCAGGTTGCTAGTGTCACGCACAGACACACACACACACACTAGACACAAAGTTAAACCCTGGAGGGGTGCTGATCTACGTATGTCTAAAGCCATATTTATCAGAATCTATTATCTGAAACATCTGCAAAGACATGTTAGTTTAATTATGATACATGTCACTCAAGGTACAAGGTCTGTGTATGTACTGTATGTGTGTGTACAGTATGTGTGTGTGTAGAGATGTGCTAACCAAGGCCAGAATAGGGAGTAACTGCTCAAAATAAACAAAACATACAATCTTACATGCTTTGGTTGACCTAATTGATATACACTATATATACAAAAGTATGTGGACACACAAATTAGTGCATTCGGCTATTTCAGCCACACTGTTTGCTGACAGGTGTATAAAATCAAGCACACAGCCATTCAATCTCTATAGACAAACATTGTCAGTAGAATGGCCTTACTGAAGAGCTCAGTGACTTTCAACGTGACACCGTCATAGGATGCCACCTTTCCAACAAGTTAGTTTGTCTGCCCTGCTAGAGCTGCCCTGGTCAACTGTAAGTGCTGCTATTGTGAAGCGGAAACGTCTAGAAGCAACCACGGATCAGCCGCAAAGTGGTAGGACACACAAGTTTACTGAACAGGACCGCTGAGTGCTGAAGCATGTAGCATGTAAAAACCCTCTGTTCCAAACTGTCTCTGGAAGCAACATATGCACAAGAACTCTTCGCCAAGAGCTTCATGAAATGGGTTTCCATGGCCGAGCTGGCTAACACAAGCCTAAGAACACCATGCGCAATGCCAGGCGTCGGCTGGAGGGGTGTAAAGCTCGCCGCCATTGGACTCCGGAGCAGTGGAAACGCGTTTTCTGGGTTTGGCGGATGCCAGGAGAACACTACCTGCCCCCAATGCATAGTGCCAACTGTAAAGTTTAGTGGAGGAGGAATAATGGTCAGGGGCTGTTTTTCATGGTTAGAGCTAGGCTCCTTTAGTTCCAGTGAAGGGAAATCTTAACGCTACAGCATACAATGTCATTCTAGACAATTATGTGCTTCCAACTGTGTGGCAACAGTTTGGGGAAGGCCCTTCCTGTCTCAGCATGACAATGCCCTGTGCACAAAGTAAGGTCCATACAGAAATGGTTTGTCGAGATCTGTGGCTGGCCTGCACAGAGCCCTGACCTCTTCCCCATCGAACACCTTTAGTATGAATTGGAACGCAGACTGTGAGCCAGGCCTAATCGCCCTACATCAGTGCCCAACCTCCCGAATGCTCTTGTTGCTGAATGGGAGCAAGTCCCCGCAGAAATGTTCCAACATCTAGGGGAAAGCCTTTCCCAGAAGTGTGGAGGCTGTTGTAGCAGCAAGGGGGGGGGACCAACTCCATATTAATCCCCATGAGGAGATGTTCGACGAGCAGATGTCCACATACTTTTGGTCATGTAGTGCATCTAATGTACAGCTGTAGGATCTTAATTTGAGCCAGTTTTCTACAACAGGAAATGTGAGTTATTATATGAAATGTTTTTGTAAGGATTTATACAGGGAAAATCAAATCTGACATTTCAAAGTGGAAATTAAAAACTTCTGAAGCTTTTTTAAACCTCAAATACACTAAAAGTGTAAAAGTCCTGCATTACAAGAAAGATCTCATGCAACAGGATGACTAAATGAGGATCCTACATCTGTGTAAAAATAACATACATATCCAATATAGCAGGCATCCAATGACTATTTGCAAAGCTTTTCCACCCTAATTGAAAAAGTGTGTCTTCCCATGTGATGGTGTGGATGTAGGGGTGGAGGAATTCCACTGCAATATTACAGGCTGATAGACTTGGAAAGGGCCAGATGGTGGATTGGAGTTAAAAAATAAACATGAAACAAATCAAATCATTGAAACTGCCTTCACGCTGGTGCAGATGTTGTACTAGAAACACTAGTAAACATTTACATCAGTAATAGGTTATCCACATGGGGTAGACCACAAAGAGTATTTCAAATATTTTTATAACAGCCAGGCTTGATTGCACGGCAAAAATTACTCACATTTGAGTGTGTGTGTTTGTGTGTGTGCATGAATGCGTGTGAGGGCTTGAGAGTGAGAAATGAGCCTCACAGCTCATTGTTCTGAAATATGATTTGTTCTGACACCTTGCTCTATATTGTCATCCAGATGCTTTACAGTGTAACACAATTCTCACTGGAGAATGGAGTTCAGTTAAAATGGAGGGAAGTGAAACACTTTCATTTTCCGGCAGCAGAGGAGAGAACTTTTCATTTGAGAGAGAGAAAGAGAGTGAGAGAAAGGCCGGGAGAGAGGGAACAGAGAGTGATCTATCAGGTCTTTTCTTTGGAGGAGAGAAATGGGTAGAGGGGTAATAGTAGTGGTAATGGTGGTGGGTAGATAGACAGTGGGGCACTGTGTGCTGCTGAGAGGATGAGAGACTGGGCCTATGAGGAGGTCACAGGGCAGTGCCAGCCTCCTGGACGTCAGGCATCTGTTACTTGTCACCAGGCAGCCAGGCTGGGGGTAGTCAACCTCTATCTGCTGCTTCTCTGAGACCCAGCCAGCACTGGAGGAGACTGCTACTGAGAAAGAAAGGGAGATGAGAGAGACAGAGAAAAAGAGATAGAGGGTGTAGGGGGCAGGGTAGGGGGCAGGAAATTTTTAAAAAGGAGTTAAATATGCAGAATAGGGTCAGAGGAGCGAAGGACGGAAAGCAAAGATGAGTGTGTGTGTGTGTGTGTGCGTGTGTGTGTGTGTGTGTGTGTGTGTGTGTGTGTGTGTGTGTGTGTGTGTGTGTGTGTGTGTGTGTGTGTGTGTGTGTGTGTGTGTGTGTGTGTGTGTGTGTGTGTGTGTGTGTGTGTGTGTGTGTGTGCATGCGTGTGTGTGTGCATGCGTGTGTGTCTTTGTGTGGCTCCATTCATAGGGCTTCACTGTGGGCTCGCTGCCATTCTGTAGCATCAAGCACTTGAGTAATCCCCCTGGGAACATACAGAAGCTGCCAAAGTACCATCCAGATCCTTCTCAAACTGTTCATAACCCTCTTCTATCCGTCTCTCCCTCTACTATCCCCTGTCTATCTTGCTGTCTCTTCCTCTACTTTCCCCTGTCTATTTCTCTGTTTCTCTCTTCCTTTTCCTTCACTACCACTTTACTTATCCTTATCTCTAGAACTCTATGCTACTACAGATGTAGGATCTTAATTTGGTCCACCCTGTTGCAAGATACATTTCCAATGCAGGAAATGTAAAACGTGTAGTGTATTTGAGATTTAAAAAGGTTCTGAAATTTGACATTTCAGACTTGATTTTCCCTTTACGAAAAATGTATCACCCCCTACACAAATGTACATGAATTATAATCCACATAATAATTCACATTTCCTGTTGCTGCAGGATTTTTTTTCCTTCAGAAGCAAACTGGCTCAAATTAAGATCCTACATCTGTATTCCTATCTGCTTCATATGACTCTCCCTTTTCTAAAGGATACTTCCTCTTTTCGCCACTGTAGTCCTCCCTGTAACTCCAGTGTTTCAGTCGTCAGTGAGCTGAGAGAGAATGAGAGCCTATTCCCATGGATAGGATAAACAAAAGCCTTCTTCCTTGCTCCCTTCCTTTCTGTTTGACTGCACCAGAACAGACACACAGGCATTCACCAGCCTGCCTACCCGCCTGCCTACCCGTACCCGCCTGCCTACCCGCCAGCCTGCATGCCCATAGAGCTTCGCTGACCACAGCGAAAACATTTTTCTCTCATTTAGAATAACCTTTGTGTCCCTGTGTAGTGTAGTTAGTTGCAGTTGTAAGGGAAAATAATATAGTCCTGAGTGTGTTTTCATGACTGTTTGCTGTTTGCTTTTCCTCGCCTTCTCTTGGCAGCTGGTGCCTGCCTTGAATAATCAATTTCCTGAGGCTTGCTTTCAAGTGTTTGCTAGATTATTATAAACTGTGCTTCTAGGAAAGATGAATGGCATTACAGCTCACAACTCTAAATATATTCTGATAACGTGATCTATCGCATTAACAAGCTATATGGGTTTTTATCTTCCCTGGTTTGGTACTCAGGAGAGGGGCAAAGTACACGGGTGGACAGCTGTCACATGGACATGGTGTATTTCCTTTACTTCGATAGAAAAATACACACGTTTTCCTTGGGCATGTACACCGGGGGCACCCCCCCGCCCTCTCAGAGAACAGCCTCAATTTGTCGAGGTATGGACTCCACAAGCATTCCACAGCGATGCTGACCTATGTTGACTCCAATGCTTAGTGCGGTTGTGTCAAGTTGGCTGTATGTCCTCTGGGTGGTGGACCATGCTTGATACATACTGGAAACTGTTTAGCGTGAAAAACTCGGCAGCGTTGCAGACACAAAATGGATGCGTCTGGAACCTACTACCATAACCGTTCAAAGGCACTTGTATCTTTTGTCTTGCCCATTCAACCTCTGAATGGCACACTAACACAATCCATGCTCTTGCATCAAGGCTTAAAATAACTTCTTTAACCTGTCTCCTCCCCTTCATCTACACTGATTGAAGTGGATTTAACAAGTGTCATCAATAAGGGATCATAGCTTTCACCTGTATTCACCTGGTCAGTCTATGTCATGGAAAGAGCAGGTGTTCTTAATAATGTTTATACACTCAGTGTATTTTACGGTAGTCTGCCTTAGCTGAACATGATAGTAATGTTTAGTCAAATTGAAAGGCTGCCCCTTGAATTCAGTCCAACATGCTTTCCTATGTACAGTTTGTAGGATAGCTGATAACGGCCAAAGCCAAACTAAGAGTTCAATGTCAGTCTGTCATGTCCTGTACAAAACTGAGATAGCTAGCTAAATGAATCTGTTTATGGAGTTCCAACAAACTCTTTCAAATCAAACTGTTCAAGATGGACAAAATTGATACATTTTCCTCATGTAGATTATTTCCGTCAGACCCAACTTTGTACTGTACCTGTGTATTGGTCAATATTTCTGTTTTAGAGGAATCTCACTGCACTCTAAATGTTTTCAAGATTTCAAGTGTGCTTCTTTTGAAAGCCATCCTGTCGTCTGACTTAGATAACCATCATCTCAACGACGGAAGTCCAAGATTAGTATTTGTATGGAGGGGTGGCGGGGGTGTGCTGGGGGCTAGGACAGGCCAGGGAAGTGTTATGGTGGTCAGCATTCCCCCCACTTTCCCAAGCGCTCTCTCCAAACCCTAAACCACCCACAATCCCCTTGGCACCCGCTCCAGCGGAATTCAGGTCAGCGGGGAGGGGGAGTCACGAAAGGGCCCACAGAGGGGTTGGTGAAGTGGGGGTGCTGGAATGGGGTAATGGAGGGGAGGGGCACACTTTTTGTTCCCTCTCTTGGCACCAATGCCCATGCCACTGAGAACAATCCCCCATTGTGGGGCAACAAAAGAATAATCATAATTAAAGCAGAATTAAGGAATCATTAAAACAAATGGAAGACCTCATCCAAACAATTGTCCCAATATGCACCACGTCAGGCTCCGAGCAGCCATCAGATGTACACAACATTGAGAGTGTGCATTGTTTTTGGCACTCATAATGTTTTACACATCAGCATACTCCTAAACATACACAGTCACACACTCACAAACCAAGCATGTCAGCATTTTTGTTGGTGAGTACCAGATGTTGTTGGGAATTACAGAAAATTGGTTGGAGTTTAATGTCATAAATCCAAAGCCAAGTATGATACTTTTCAACATTTACATGTTTGCATGAGGCCTCCTGGTGATGTTCAGTAGAGTGAGTGGATTTCATTGTAGACAGTAGGAACCCAGTCCCTCTTGGCCATCCTCTCCCTCTCCAGTGAATCCACTCCACTCCTTCGCAGGGAACAATGGCGGTGTCTCCACAGCCACTTGGGAGCTGTAAAAACAATCTGCCAAACAATATCGCTGAGACTTTTCTCCACCGCTGTGGTCCAAGTCGGTAGCAAACGGATAGTGAAAATACACACCCTTCTCCTCCACCATTACCCCTTCTCATCTCTCCCTTTATTTCTCTTCCTTTCCTCCCTTTTCTCTCCCCCCAAATCCTCAATTTAGAGCCTTAATGGGCCTGTGAGGCAGGTTTGTGTGCTGCTTTGTGCAGCCCAGGGGGATCGGTGGGCATTAATGTCCCTCTTGACTATGTAAATAGCCCGGGCTGTGGGAGCGCAGAGCTGAACTGCCGCTGCTTAATCGCAGAGAGCTCCATCACTTTCAGACACTCCGGGAGCCAAAAGGGGGACATGCATGAGAACTTCAGCACCAAGGACAATGGCCTCACTCTGAAGAGTAACCTCAACGACCTGCGCCCACTTCCCTCTCCTTCCGGAGGACCCCCCTTTCCCTCTTTTCACCCATACCCCTCTCCCCTCGCACCTAGCTCCCCGAACCCCTAATACTCCCCTATCATCCCTACCCCTCAGCCCTCAACCTTCCTCCTCTCCTGCCCCTCCTCCCCTCCCCGCCCCCCCGCCCCCCACCCCTCAGCCTATCCTCAAGCCGAGCCGATGGAGAATACAGCCATGTTTTGTTTACCTCACCGCTTGTCCAGTGGAACACACAGCAATCCCCTTCATCGCCTGTTTGTCAGCCCCCCTTTCAGAACTAAAAGAGGAGAGAGAGTGAAAAAAAATGAAAAAAAGAGGAAACAATTAAAAACCTCTTGTGAACCCTGCAATATAGCGGTTTCCCAGCCCTGGGCCTGTGAACTAACTTGGAGGACTCTAAAGTGGCCCATTATTCCAGCAAGGGTGGCGTGTTCCAAGAGCGCCAGGCCTCAATGGCTGACCAACACAGATGGGGTTTTGTTCCTGGCTTCTTGGCTCACCACACCATGCACTGGTTAATTAGGACCTGCATTCATTTATCTATCTATCCATCTATCTGTGTACCTCTCCATCTGTCCACCTTCAGTAGGCCTCGTTACTCCCTCTCTGCCCAAATCGTGCACATTTCACCTGTCATTATTCAATCGATTATTAGACACATTTGGAATTGACAAGTGTATCATTGTGTGCTGCTGTGAGCAATGGGAGCAGTTAAATGTGTCTCCCTTCTCTCAACAACTGTTGACTTGTGCGGGGCCCTCCAGGACAAGTATTAGCCTTCTGTGATGTATATTCTCCTTTGTTTATGTGTTCCACAGGAGGTGAGAATGGTTGGCTTATGCTGGTACAACAGCAGTTAGTGCTTGATGAGAGGAATGCACAGTTTTCTACGGTATAAGCTATTGGCCTTCTTATGATAGTTGGATGGTTTGAGTGTAGATGGGGTGTGAATGGTTCTCTCAGAATTGGCTATAATGTGCAGATGTAAAGGTTATCTTCCTGATCTGTCTGTTATAAGCTCTGAGAGTTGACATGGCAGCAGTAAAAATAGATGCTATCCATGTCATTTTATTGATTGATTGATTGACTGATTTCTAACCAATCCTTTCAACAGCATGTATGGAGTGTAGTAGCAACCACCAGGCAACCATATACATTGGGGCAAACAAGTATTTCGTCAGCCACCACTTGTGCAAGTTCTCCCACTTAAAAAGATGAGAGAGGCCTGTAATTTTCATCATAGGTACACTTCAACTATGACAGACAAAATTAGGAAAAAAATCCAGAAAATCACATTGTAGGATTTTTAATGAATTTATTTGCAAATTATGGTGGAAAATAAGTATTTGGTCACCTACAAACAAGCAACATTTCTGGCTCTCACAGACCTGTAACTTCTTCTTTAAGAGGCTCCTCTGTCCTCCACTCGTTACCTGTATTAATGGCACCTGTTTGAACTTGTTATCAGTATAAAAGACACCTTTCCACAACCTCAAACAGTCATACTCCATACTCCACTATGGCCAAGACCAAAGAGCTGTCAAAGGACACCAGAAACAAAATTGTAGACCTGCACCAGGCTGGGAAGACTGAATCTGCAATAGGTAAGCAGCTTGGTTTGAAGAAATCAACTGTGGGAGCAATTATTAGGAAATGGAAGACATACAAGACCACTGATAATCTCCCTCAATCTGGGGCTCCACGCAAGATCTCACCCCGTGGGGTCAAAATGATTACAAGAACGGTGAGCAAAAATCCCAGAACCACACGGGGGGACCTAGTGAAAAACTTTTGAAGACTTACAGAAAACATTTGTCCTCTGTCAATGCCAACAAAGGGTATATAACAAAGTATTGAGATAAACTTGTTATTGACCAAATACTTAATTTCCACCATAATTTGCAAATAAATTCATTACAAATCCTACAATGTGATTTTCAGAATTTTTTTTATCTCATTTTGTCTGTCATAGTTGAAGTGTACCTATGATGAAAATTACAGGCCTCTCTCATCTTTTTAAGTGGGAGAACTTGCACAATTGGTGGCTGACGAAATACTTTTTTACCCCATTTTACTTGACATGTCTCTCGCAGTTAAGGACCTTTCAAAACTTGTGTGGGTCTGCTGTTGCCTGGGTTTTGTGGCTTCTGTAATTAGAGGGAAGCAAATAACGTTGACGTCCTCCGATATTAATCTATTGTAATCATATCGTATTTTGCACCAACTCCCATCCTTGGGCTTGGGCCTTTACTAATATATCTGTCTGTTTTAAAAACACAGAACTAACACTGTGAGATAAGTGTAGCTGTGTCGAACGCACAAGCAGGCCGGTAATGATGGTGAACACAGAGACAAGACCAACTTGTCGGCGGGAAATCACTAGTGTCTTTCTGATTCAGATGTCATAGATGTTGTTAGAAATCAATTACATACTGTTTTGTTGCAGAACAACTCAAACTTTCCATAGAAGGTTGCTGTCTTTAACTCACTGAGAGTCTGGCAGTTGAGAGAACAGCGCAGGGAATCACACAAAACGGGATTCTTAGGCTGGGGTATTTGGGGGAATTTTAGTTTTGTGGCTCAGACCTCGATTCAAGGATATAACACACCCTTAGAGGATTCCCTCGGCGTGCATTTGGAGATTACATGTGTGAGTATCGGACACTTGATGGGAGAAATACATGTTGGTAAATGTAAGTAATTATGATGGACTCCCACTGGTAGTAGGCTAGTTGACATAAATGAGAGGGAAAAAGCTGTCCACCCCCAGCCCTCCCTCCTCCCTCCCTCCCTCCCTCCCTCCCTCCCTCCCTCCCTCCCTCCCTCCCTCCCTCCCTCCCTCCCTCCCTCCCTCCCCCTCCCTCCCTCCCTCCCTCCCTCCCTCCCTCCCTCCCTCCCTCTCAACAGCATTCCATAACTGCGTGAGGCTGTAGAAGTATCTACACAGTTTGACAAAACATGCAGCGAATCATGACGTGGAAAGAAAAACAATGAACCAGGGACCAGCCCCCAAGGGCATTTCACATGTTCAGCAGGCGGCAATAGGCTACCCAGTCTCCATCACAACAACACACTCAATATGCCAGTGGACTGTAGATGATACGCCTATTCCTATACAGTGAGTCTTCGGGCCTAGTGCCTACTGTACGCTATAAAATCCTGTGTGGTGTTTGCCATCATTGTTTTTCATGTAAAACTCCTCTGTTTTCACTGAAGGTTTTGTGCCGCAGGAGTCGGATGGGGTTCTGAAAGGACAGCAGGCGGTCGTCCCACTCAACGGGGTTCTGAAAGGACAGCAAACTTGGCGTGCCAAAGTATGCACTGAAAAAAAGTAGTCATAAAGCACAGGCTTTTAAATTCCAAGCAAATCGTGCTTACCTGCAAGCCCTAGGGTCCTACTTCAAAAGACATTTGGTATATAAATTGTCATTGAGTTATGTACTGTATGTCCCCAACGTTTGTTTGAATTGAGTGGAAGTCACAGTGCTAGGCTAGTCATTAGGAAAGCTGATCTGGTCCAGCTAGACTTTTTCCCATCAATGCAATAGGTTTATTAGTATGCTCTGCACTTGTTTGCTCAGAATCCAGTCCAGTGTTCCAGATTTTTTTGGCAACAGGGTCTTGGCTAAGAAATCTATTTCTTACCCAGGGCTATTTGTTCAGACACATCAGCACAAGCAAGGCAATGATCAGCAGCATAACTTGTGATTATTACAGAGATGCAGATAAAATGCATTGTATAAAGAGATGTATAGATTAGAGAATGAGAAAGGAAGGAAGAAAGAGAGGAGATGAGTCTTCTGAGCAAAATCTTGCTACTCCACTGACAACCCTGTCACACTCTGCTGCATCCCTGATACCAGCCCTCCTCTCCCTCCCTCCTCTCCCTCGCTCCTCTCCCTCCCCCTCTCCCTCGCTCCTCTCCCTCCCTCCTCTCCCTCGCTCCTCTCCCTCCTCTCCCTCCCTCATCTCCCTCCCTCCTCTCACTCGCTCCTCTCTAATCTCTCCTCTCCCTCCCTCCTCTCCCTCCCTCCTCTCCCTCGCTCCTCTCCCTCCCTCATCTCCCTCCCTCATCTCCCTCCCTCCTCTCCCTCGCTCCTCTCCCTCCCTCATCTCCCTCCCTCCTCTCCCTCGCTCCTCTCCCTCCCTCCTCTCCCTCCCTCCTCTCCCTCGCTCCTCTCCCTCCTTCCTCTCCCTCCCTCCTCTCCCTCCCTCCTCTCCCTCCCTCATCTCCCTCCCTCCTCTCCCTCCCTCCTCTCCCTCGCTCCTCTCCCTCCCTCATCTCCCTCCCTCATCTCCCTCCCTCCTCTCCCTCGCTCCTCTCCCTCCCTCCTCTCCCTCCCTCCTCTCCCTCGCTCTCCTCTCCCTCGCTCCCTCCTCTCCCTCGCTCCTCTCCCTCGCTCCTCTCCCTCCCTCCTCTCCCTCCCTCCTCTCCCTCGCTCCTCTCCCTCCCTCCCTCCTCTCCCTCCCTCCTCTCCCTCCCTCCTCTCCCTCCCTCATCTCCCTCCCTCCCTCTCTCCCTCCTCTCCCTCCCTCCTCTCCCTCCCTCCTCTCCCTCCCTCCTCTCCCTCCCTCATCTCCCTCCCTCCTCCCCTCCCTCCTCTCCCTCGCTCCTCTCCCTCCCTCCCCATGGTGCTAGCTGGTATTGATCTGCATCCTGGTTTAAATGTATTATCCAACACAGACACAGTGTCACAATTAGAGAGACAAAATACAAAATGAATACTTGATGCCCTCACTGTCAACATCTATTAGCCTGGTTCTATTAGAGTTTACACGTGTTTACCAAGGATTTAAGTATGTCACAGAACAGTATGCATGTTCAGTGCACTCTTTCCATATAGTGTTGTACAACTACTGTGGTACTTGCTGTTTAGTGAGCTTTACAGTTTTTCTTGTTGTTAGATGCCATATAGTGCTTCTGTAGGTATGTATCTCTAGAGTAACGGTAGCAGTATGATATGTTGTGTCTTGAGGAATCTATAATAGAGTCTTTGGATACAGAGCAGCTGGTAGATGACAGAGACTGTCTGCACTAATGAAGCACATTCCATATAAGGTTTGTATAGACATCGCGTGTATAGTGGATATCTCTGGATGTCTCTGGGTTATTGTCAAGCCTGAAATATGAAACTCAGGAGGCTGCTGAGGGGAGGACGGCTCATAATAATGGTTGGAACGGAGCGAATGGCATCAAACGCATGGAAATCCTGTGTTTGATGTACTTAAAACCATTCCACTTATACCCTCCAGCCATTATTACGAGCCATCCTCCCCAATTAAGGTGCCACCAACCTTCTGTGATATGAACAGTTCAGCATGGAGCTGGATGTATTGACTGTGCGCTAAATATTAGCATATAGGGCTGCCAGTATATGGTGTAATGTGCCTGTCTTTGTGTGTGCCTGCACTTACGTGTGTCTGTATGTCAGTGTGGACGAATGCTGTCTGTCTGGGGTGGTGTGAAGACAAGAACGGAGAGTCACACTCTTAGAAACAAAGGTGCTATATAGAACCTTAGATGGTTCTTCAGCTGTCCCCATAGGAGTACCCTTTGAAGAACCCTTTTTGGTTCCAGGTAAAACCCTTTTGGTTCCAGGTAGAACCCTTTCTACAGAGGGTTTTACATGGAACCCTAAATAGTTTTATCTGGAACCAAAAAGGCTTGTTAAAAAGGGTTATCCTGTGGGGACAGCTGAAGAACCTTCTAGGTTCTATATAGCACCTTGTTCTCTAAGAGTGTAGAACGATACTGTGGGATGAGTAGAGTAGAGCTATGCTGGGTCTGAAGGGTTGTCTGTGTGTGTGTGTGTGTGTGTGTGTGTGTGTGTGTGTGTGTGTGTGTGTGTGTGTGTGTGTGTGTGTGTGTGTGTGTGTGTGTGTGTGTGTGTGTGTGAGTGTGTGTGTGTGTGTGTGTGTGTGTGTGTGTGTGTGTGTGTGTGTGTGTGTGTGTGTGTGTGTGTGTGTGTGTGTGTGTGTGTGTGTGTGTGTGTGTGTGTGTGTGTGTGTGTGTGTGTGTGTATGCATGTGTATCTGCACACATGTATTTGAGAGTGTGGCCCCAGTGATGTATGAAACAGAAATTGTTTTGTAGATGCAAAAATCTAATTTCACAGGGTGAGCCTTCTAACACAGATGTCAGCCTCTCCTGTAACCCTCAGACTGGATTCCTCTCAGATACAAATACACTTACAGTACATACTCCATCTCCACTTCAATTGGTTGCTTTAATCTGGCCTCTCTATGTTACACTTGAACCATCCACTCCCATTTTCCCCTTCACTCTCTTTCCATTATCGCTTACTCTCTCTCTTTCTCACCCCTTTCTTTGTCTCCCTCCCTCTTCCAACACCCACACCTTCCCTCATGTTCTCTTCCTCCTCCCATCTCTATCTCCTGCCCCCTCTCTTCCTCCATCCATCCATCCATCTATCTATCCCTCCCTCCTTTGCTCCCTCATTCACCCCCCCTTCGCTCCCTCCCTCCCACCCTCTCATTCTAATAGATCAGTGCAGTGTAGTGGTGTAGGAGGGGGTGTGGTGGGCCTGCCTTCCGGATTTAATGAGCTCCTGTGGGGATCGGACTGAAGCCATCAAAAGCTGCGCTCCTCTCTTCTGTGCCGTACAGCCAGCTCTGTTAAACAGATGCGCCAGCACTAATGATAGCAGCACTGCCTCATGCAAGCGTCTGGGAAGAGATAGAGAAAGGTGAGGAAGTGAGGGGTGGTTGGGGGAGAGGTGGAGAGAGGTGGAGGGAGGTGGAGAGGTGGAGGGATGTCTGGGAAGAGATAGAGAAAGGTGAGGAAGTGAGGGGTGGTTGGGGGAGAGGTGGAGAGAAGTGGAGGGAGATGGACAGCCCAGAAACCAAATCCCTGGGGTGTCTTTGTGAGAGCCAACAAAACCACAAGCTGACAGCAGCATCAGACCATAAAAGACTGTAAGGGAGAGAAGCGTGAGAGATGGAAATTGAGAGAATGTATTGTTTATTACGATCTATGAGTATGGAAGAGAGAGAAAGAGAGAAAGCAGGGGGGAGCATAGGAGAGAGAGTAAGAGGTGGAGAGAGACTGAATAGCAGTTGGAGGGAGCGAATAGGAAAAGGGATACAAGAATAGAGGAGGAGAGGGACAGAGAGAAAAACTGAGAGATTCATTCATTCACTAATTTATTTACTCTCCCTCTCGCTCACTCATCCACTCACTAACTCATTCACTCTTACTCACCCTTAATCACTGTCTTTGTTTTTCTTACTCACTCTATTAATATGGCACAGATGAATCGGATTCAGCCAGCTCTGCCAGCTCTCTCTCTCTCTCTCTCTCTCTCTCTCTCTCTCTCTCTCTCTCTCTCGTTAAAAAATGGAAGTGCCATGGCAAAACTTTTTTACAGGACTTAGACGTATCACATTTCACAGGCCATGTCACATGACCTGAACGAGCCATATTGACTGACATAACTCAATGTTGAAGTGGCATCCCATGTGTGCAGATCCAGGATAATTACAAAGAGGGTGATATGTTTTCTCTAAATAGTGTGTGTGTGTGTGTGTGTGTGTGTGTGTGTGTGTGTGTGTGTGTGTGTGTGTGTGTGTGTGTGTGTGTGTGTGTGTGTGTGTGTGTGTGTGTGTGTGTGTGTGTGTGTGTGTGTGTGTGTGGCCTTGGCATGAAGGAGGGAGGGGGAAAGGGGAATATGGGTACAGGGGTCACACCATGCCTGCAAGGGGGAGAGAAGAGGGGGAGGGAGAGGGGCAAGCAGCTATCCCTGTTCTTGGCTGGGATCTTGTGAAGCTCACTGCTTCCCCTCTTCTCCCTCTGAGGGGCTAAATTGGACAGTCCTCTTGGTCCAGTGCAGTAGAACAGCTTGACCAACATCAACCCCGAGCCAGGTTGCTAGTGACACGCACACACACACACACACACACACACACACACACACACACACACACACACACACACACACACACACACACACACACACACACACACACACACACACACACAGTCCCACTCTGGCTCTGTTAATATGAAGAGGCTGGGGGGCACAAACAGAGAGAAATGTTCAGCAGCCGAGTGTGCAATTTGGTCTGATTGGCAACTGGAGACCAATATGGAGGCAATAGCAGATATTCTCTACACCACATAGTTATCAGATCTTTCTGAGCACCTCTGACACAACCATTCAGTTGTTTCCTCAACACTGACAGTGTCTATACATGTCCAACCATCTACGTCTTGGAATCCATTCACCCTATCCACCCACGTGGAATAAGTAATGAAGACTTGCAAACAACTTTCCCCTTTCCTTCACTTTGAAGAATGTATCTCCTTTTTACGCATGGCATAACCTTACGTGTTTGCTAAGATGTTCATTTAAGCATCATCTTTCACAGCCATCCAGGCTAGTGTGTGATCCCATCTCCCACTGCATGGGAAGTGGCTGGGAGGCCCCAAAGGGGTCAACAGATATCCGGGGCCTGCCTGGCCCACCTCCAGCTATCTCTACCTCACAGCCACATTGTGATGCTACAGTCATGAGAACGGGCATGGGGCCCCTCAGAGCCCACTGGGAAACTGCAGGTCATTTACATCTCCCTGGCCCTCCAGCTCTGGCATCACACACATTATAACCAGCACACTGGAGAGTTTCAAGACAAGTGTTCGAAAGCAAAAACTCTGGAGTCACAATGTAGTTAGATTCACACCAGTGCCTTGCCTTACGTGCTATACAGAAATGTCAGTGCATTGTCCTGTGTGGAGTACTGTTGTACTGTATTGTGCTGATTTTAATTGGGATAGTTCTTTGGTATGTGAGCGAGGTGGTGTGGGAAAAGCCTAGTTAAGCTGCTGTGGTTTTAAAGCTGTTGCCATAGTGTCTGGGTGTATTTGATGTTTTTTTACACACTGTTCCTTGAGGTCTTACTTTCTTTAGTTGAAATGATAATCTAAGGTGCCTGCTATCTCCATTAATCTATCAAGTGTGTGTGTGTGTGTGTGTGTGTGTGTGTGTGTGTGTGTGTGTGTGTGTGTGTGTGTGTGTGTGTGTGTGTGTGTGTGTGTGTGTGTGTGTGTGACTGAGAGACAGAGAGAAAGAGACTGCGTGTGCACAGCAGCCATCGAACCTCCTCTCTTCCCTTTCTCTCTGGTGCGCAGTGCGTTGCTATGACAACTCCTCTGGGTGCTGACTGCACCACAACGGACCTCTGAAAGCCAAAGCTCGGGGAACCTCCTCGCCCCGGGAAAGCAGCATAAAATTGGGATAAACGCCTTCGATTATGGGACACAATGGCCTGCCGCTCCTGAAAGATTCATTCATTCCGGAAAAAGAGAACTGTGGAGGGAGGGGTGGGGGGGAGAGAAAAGGGCGCCTCACCCCCCTCCACTCCTCTTCTCTGCTCTCCCACGGTGGGCATAGGCATGACATCAACGGCCCTCAATGGGACTGGCATTCTTGACATGCCCACTGCCCCCCTCCCACCACTCTTACCCTCCATACCGCCTCCCTCCATCTCTCCCTTTCTCGCCACTGCCAGCTTGGACTCAGCGCTTGGCCGGGCGACTTGGGGCCAACACCACTGTTTGCAGGCGAGACAAAAGCCCCTCAGAGGGAGAAGAGGGGAAGCGGAGAGCTTCACATGGTCCCAGCCAAGAGCAGGGATTGCTGCCTCCCTCCCTCTGCCCTACCCCTTATAGGCCCCAATTTTGGCTTGGTGGTGGTGGTGTGACCCCAGTATCTGCGAATCCCCCTCCCCAAAATGGTCTCTTTCCTCTCCGAGCTAGAAATGTCTGAAAGAGTATGACAAGTCAAGGAATTTGGGATGAGTGATATCTCATGCCACAACCTCTGTTGGCAGTGACGCCATTCCTCTGGCTTTTGATGGGCTGATGGTCATTTGTCTGTGAGAGGAAATAGCTTTACATTTACATTTACATTTAAGTCATTTAGCAGACGCTCTTATCCAGAGCGGCTTTCCAACACGTTTCCTAGGTTAGAATGATGTAATAGTACTCTATACTGTCGGTTGTGAAATCCAGTGCTGCTGGGAGACAGGGGACAAACCAGTATGATGACAACCCTAGAGGTATTCTCCTTCATCTGTGAAGTCAACTTTCAGTCTGAATGCAGTGATATCTGTTATTTCATAGATTGAGATTGTTTTAGATATTGTCATAACGTAACCTAAATGTATGTATGACTTCTTCGTCACGTATGAAAATGTTGATTCCGCTTTTATATCAATCGGATGGATATAGCGTTCTTGATATAGGGCTAGAGTAAAAAAATGATTACTAATCAGTACTTACTGACACATACAGTACCAGCCAAAAGTTTGAACACTCCTACTCATTCAAGGGTTTTTCTTTATTTTTATTATTTTCTACATTGTAGAATAATAGTGAAGACAACAAAACTAGGAAATATCACGTGGAATCATTTACTAACCCAAAAAGTGTTAATGTCATGACTTCCGCCGAAGTCGGTCCCTCTCCTTGTTCGGGCGGCGTTCGGCGGTCGACGTCACTGGTCTTCTAGCCATCGCCGATCCACATTTCATTTTCCATTTGTTTTGTCTTGTTTTCCCGCACACCTGGTTTTATTCCCTCATTACTCGTCTTGCATATGACCCTCTGTTTCCCCCCATGTCTGTGTGTGGAATTGTTATGTATAAATGTATGTGTACTCCAGGCTGGTTTGCGCCGGGTTATTGTAACCCGTGTGTGTTTAGTTTTCTGAGTGCCGTGTTTTGTTCGCCTCAATAAAGGGCTCCATTTGCTACCTATTTCTGCTCTCCTTCCCTGCAGTCAGTTACGCACTACTTTACAGTTAAATAAATCAAAATACATTTTATATTTGAGATTCTTCAAAGTAGCCACCCTTTGATGACAAACAGAGAAAAACGCTAGAATGAGTAGGTGTGTCAAAATGTTTGACTGGTACTGTACATGGCAACTATTATATTATATTTTAGAAACATACTGACATATGATATATACATAAATACATGATATATAGGATTAGGATTCCTGATCAGGAATCGTGGTGATGGGACTTAATCCCTCTATGTTGTGTATTGACCCCGATATCCATGCATAAAGTTAACCACTTGTGACCTCCACATTACCAGGATCCAGAGGTTTTCTGATGCAACATTTCACCCTGAACCAGTATCGGGGATGCTGGGTGAAGTATACAGTATATTGTCTGATGACATAGCTGGACACTGCTACACGACAACATTAAACATTGTTTCCATCCATAAAGGGACAGGCTTACAGAAGCACTGACCATCCCGTGCCATAAACTAGCTCATCTCTCCATCAGAAGGTCTCTCAGACTCTTCCGCTGGCCCATCCAGAGGTTATGAAGCCCAGATTAGAGAGTGCTTGCTGGCTAGGACCATTAAGAGGTTATGAAGCCCTGATTAGAGAGTGCTTCCTGGCTCGGAAGATCCAGTAGGGAATGGATTGAGGAACCCCCTAAAGGATTTTCACTTTGAAACTAGGCTGTTGACTCCTCCCTCTAGCCATCGGTATGGTGTGTGTGAATCTGTGTGTTAGAATGTGCATCCTTTGGACACTAGTCTGGTCCACTTCAATGGTAGTGACAGACATCAGGACTGACTGGGCAGCTCTGGTCAGTGTGGCTGGATGCTCTTGTCTTGCTGGATGCTAAAGAGGAGTTGCTGGCCTACAGTGAACTCTAGCTGAGTTTTTGGGAAGATCCATTCGTAGCCCTCAGGTTAATGTGCTGGGGTGTTATATCTTCTGACATACATATGACAGTGTCTGATGAAGCAGAAGAGATTCCACCTTGTCTTTCTATTGGCTGTCTGACTCCTTCTATAGAGCCTAGCCTGAGGCTGAAGATTATCTAACTTTGGTCAATGTACACACAGCACTCACCTCGACCGCACCAGAGATGAAGTAAGTGCATTCCTGCAATACTCTGCTCATCTCTTTTAATCTCTGGCACAGAGATCCTATTGTTGATTGATGGAAGGGCATCTGGTCTGCTGGTGTCGCTAATGAGCAGAGAAAACCTGCGCTTTTGGAACATGGAGATGTTTGAACGTGTCTAGTGCATTTTCTACAGGCAGCTTATACTCACAGACAGGGTTATTGTCATAACAGTTGATGCTAAGTGGGAAAAAAGTAATGCCAGGAAACCCAGAGAAATCGTTTTGCATGGGAAGATCAGACCTGTGACGTAGTGTTTTAAATCACTATGCACAATGTGAAGGTATCGTCTGTGCCTAGAAGGAGACTATATGCCTGAAGGTGTGTTCACATGGCATTAGCCATAAAGTGATATGATCACAGATGGCATGTCTGGCCATGGTGATTTGAAATCAATTTCATTATAGAGGAACTAAACAAAAACAGAAAATGGATGTTCAGGTTTTCTACTATCCCCATGTCACCTCTCAGTTCTCACCTAGTGTGCATCAAGCCTTTGGTGGCCTAGTGAGAAGTGCACCTACCTTTTGTGATATTAGGGAACCCAATGATCTATACATGATTAAGAATACATCAAATCAAGGTTTATTGGTTGCATACACAGTTTAGCAGGTGTTTTAGCGGGTGCAGCAAAATGTTACTAGCTCCTAACAATGCAGTAAAATGTCAAACAAGTACAAATAAAAAAACTATAAAAACAAGAATAATAATCAAGAACGTCGTGACGAATCGAATTAAAATCTCAAATAGCACTGTAACAGTAATCAAAATGATATCAATACGTATGTACACTGGAATCATTTACACAAGAAATACAAAGAATGATGTTGTAACGGTTTTCTTTACTTGAAGGAGAGGCGGACCAAGACGCAGCGTGGTTATATTGATTCATGTTGACTAAAAAAAAGATAAACATGAACACTACAAAACAATAAACGTGGAAAACCAAAAACAGCCCTATCTGGTGCAAACACAGAGACAGGAATAATCACCCACAAACACACAGTGAAACCCAGGCTACCTAAGTATGATTCTCAATCAGAGACAACTAATGACACCTGCCTCTAATTGAGAACCATACTAGGCCGAAACATAGAAATACCCAAATCATAGAAAAACAAACATAGACTGCCCACCCCAACTCATGCCCTGACCATACTAAATAATGACAAAACAAAGGAAATAAAGGTCAGAACGTGACAGATGTCTACAGCCGTTGATATATTGGAGTGAGCTATGCCAAGAATCCAGTATATAAATAAATCTGTGGTGTGTATAAACATTGTATCTTGATACAAACTACAGTAGTAACATTACAATAAGCTATAATGTACTATGTAATACAGTACTAATGTATAGTATGTGTGACAATGCACACATATCGTATGTGGCATATACTGTCATATACTAAAATGGCATTTTCTCATCCTATCTGATCTGATGATACAAACTTGAAGATAGATGTGCCAAAAAATATGGATATGTGATATAGACTGGGTGTTTTCAGCTGAAAAAGGAAATCCAATGCAGGAGAATGCATAGGCGGCTTGCTCTAATTTGCTAGTTATTCTGTTGAATCGGAAGGCTCTTGTCTGGACAGAACTTGTATCGGCTAGTACTGTGACAGGAGAACTAATGCGAGTGCCATTCATAGTTAATCATAATGTCACAACCCTCCCCACTCCCCCCTCGCCCTCGGTCTAACTATAATGAAAAGAGAGGGAAAAGGATTCAATTAACAGCAGTCATGCAGTAGATCTCTCCATACTACAAATTGATTGTTTTGTTTTGTATTACGTTTCCTTCTAATTAATATGGCTTCTCCTCCGACAACCCAAAGCAATAATAACAGCTGCGATGACAGTGTGATGATGACTGATGTGTGCCTGCGCATGGTGTTTACATGTCCTTTCTGCTTTTCACACGTATGAAATAGGAAGTGAATAAGTGGGAGTCTTCGCTCCGTCTGTGTGCCTAGGAACAGGCCAGCTGTTCTATCCTATAGCCAAGGCTTAGACACATCGTTATAGAGGCTGAGGACTCCGTTCTTACATCTTCTCCTCAGCACGTGTGGTTGTGTGTGTATGTGTGTTTGCCTGTGTGTCCAATGAATGGTGTCCCATTGTGCAACACTGAACCTATAAGGTTTTTTTTTTTAAATGTGTCAATACTTTGGCTTCTTCCCAAAAACAAAATACAGAATCTTAGCTACGTTGCTCTCGAACTGTGTTCTGTCCGTCTTTCGCTCTACCACCGTAAAAAAAAAATACTTGACGAATGATGACTAGGTTGAAGTCTCTCAATTCCGTTTAGCCATTATTGTCCCTGAGGGTAAGGATGTGAGCAACAGAGGTCTATTGAGGAGACTGGGACACCCTCTGTGTATTTGTGACTGTGGTACTGCTAACCCCAGGGGTACGGTCAAAGTTCAGAATCACTGATTCAGTTTATTTCCTCTTCGTCCTTCTCTGTAATCTATTAACTGTCATGCTTCATGAATAGGGTCAGTGTGCGCATGGTGACTAACAAATTAAACAATCCTCTCTGTGAGATAATTGACTGATGTTTTAAAGTGAAATTCTAAAGATGTTTTTCAAACAAATTGCTGGGACAGTGGATTGTGAATGACATAATAGAGATGTATGAATTGAGAAACAAAGATGTGTCCGTCTCTCTAGTAAACCATTCCCTCTCCTTCCCAACATGTCATCGTCATCTTCCTTCACACTTGTGTGAGTGTTGTATGACAGCCACAGCTGTGCCTCCTCTCATTTCTCCAATTAACACAAATAGTCTCTTATTTAGACTGCTCTAATGAGCAAACACTTCAATTTGTAAAGCTACTTTAAAAGTCTAGTTGATGCCCAACATTTTTCCGGCACTGAGCAAATTTCAGGTCTGCTGAGCAAGAACTTGAACGTTGTGAAATACGTCCAGTGTGTTTACTGTGAACACTGAGGTTGTACAGTTTCAGACAGTGGCTATTTGATCATAATGTAGGCCTACCAGAGTGGCCTACCACCAGACACAATGGAGAAAATGCATCCCATAACATTTTAACTTGGAAATAGCTGTTGTGTCATTCAGCCTTCAGTAGCAGCCAATGTTTGGTGCTCAATGTAGGCCTACATTCCATGAGAGATTTGAGGAAAAAAAACATGTAGGGCTTGACATTAACCTGTTTATCCACTTGTGCTTCAGACAAGGAGGTGACTGGAAATGTTGTGTTGTTTGATGCAAGAAACCACTTCACAAAATAAAATGCATTATTGTTCCCATACCATTATTACAGACAGATAATTACTGGTCAAAAGCCCCATTTCAGTTCCTGTAGGCCAGCCATACTGAGTGGAACCTCCGGACTTATGATAATGGAGAAATTGAGAAAATAAGAGGTAGAGAAGGTAGAAGGAACATGTGAGAAAAAGAAAGGAAGATAGATATATTGTCCAGATAAGTTCAAACTGTCAGTTAATCTGTCTGTTACTCTTATACCATTCCCCATCATATCCAATAGGCCTTGTTATAGACTGCCTCCTCCACCTCTCTACATCCCCTCTTTCCCTTCCTCCCTCCATCACTCTCTCTTCCTCTACTTCTCTCAGTGAAGGCTCAGAGGGGGACCGTGGCCCACCCCTAGGGGAACCTGTGTTGTCCTCTGGGCTACTGGATACTTCAGCTGAAATCAGTTCATGGTTAAAGTCCCCCTCCCATTAACTCAGCGGGGACCACGCTGGAGAGATTGTTCTCAAGTTGGTGTTTGCCTGGCTGATTTTGGTTGCGTCTTAGAGTATTTGTCTACATTTGACTGGTTGATGTTTAGGATACATTTTCTTCACACTGAAAGTAGGGGTTCATTTCCTAGTTCCTTAGAGACTATTGAAGAAGAGTGAAGGGTGATCCCGTCATCAAGAGTGACGATATAAACCCGTTATTGTTTCTATGATGTTTGTATACAGAGCATTTGATTTTATGACATGGCCATTTTATCGCTGTAAAAATAGGGTTGCATGTGCAACAGTATAACTCTATACCGTCCACTCACGCGAACCAGGGACCCTCTGCACACATCAACAACAGTCACCCTCGCCCATACCCGGGCACGAACCAGGGACCCTCTGCACACATCAACAACAGTCACCCTCAAAGCATCGTTACCCATCGCTCCACAAAAGCCGCGGCCCTCTGCAAGGGGAACCACTACTTCAAGGTCTCAGAGCAAGTGACGTCACCAATTGAAACGCAATTTAGCGCGCACCACCGCTAACTAAGCTAGCCGTTTCACATCCGTTACACATGTACAGTAGGTGGTACGCTGGACCAATCGATAGGCAGGTTATTCAACCCTGAACATCCAAAACAAAAGCTGAGTTGGATTGGGGATGGTTCATCTATTTTACTGTGAAGACCCAGTCTAACCTCCTTCCTCACGCTCACAATATGAGGATAGTCACAAGGGAATGCGTTATGATCATATAATGTACATCTATAGTTTCGCCAGACATGTGACTGATGTATCAAACTGGGGGCATGTCAAATGCAGATTATGCATGTTTAAATAACTTTCTCTCTCTCTCTGGCTCCCTCTTTCTCTCTCTGTCTCCCTCTTTCTCTCTGACACAGTGCCAGCATCATGCCTAAGCAAGTGGAGGTGAGGATGCATGAAAGTCACCTGGAGCCCATCGAGGCCAGGCCCAGGAACAAGTGTATCAGCTGCTTCTCTTCTCTTTTCAAGAACCTGCTGCTCACGCTCACTGTACTCGGTCAGTACAATCATCAGCTGTTTTACCAAGCACAATATCACAATCTATCTCTTTCCCCTCCTTCCTTTCTCCCAACCTTCTTTCCTGTGAGCATGTGTAATATGTACATCACAGACCACTTGGCAGAACACTCATAGCGGCTCCCATAGCGGCATTGATCTTTAGCGATCACAGAGAGGGTTAGAGATGTAGGATGCTCCATGCACAGGAAAACAAGTGCCCTCCTCATCCAGCTGGTGTACAGCATCAACGAGGTGAGGTTACGTTTCTGAAGCTGTGCTTGAATCTAAAACAGCTTACAGATATCAGTGAGCTTAAAAGGTTTGTATTGCAGACTGTGTTGTGAAACAGCCTCCCAGGGCCTGTGATATTTGGCAGGGATCTAGTAGCAGAGAAAGTGCTGCCTACTAGGGGGGTAGTTTGGGGTCTGGGCCTAGTTTTGTCTGGCCTGAGCAGGACAGAGGGAGACAGCGCCAGGGACAGGAACAGAGACTGACCACAGGGCCAGTGTTTCAGACACAGCTACAGGGGGCAGGAGCACTCAGATGCCAGCTCTCTGGAGAATAGGGGTAGGAGGGGTTGGGAGTGGAAGGACATGGCTGGAGAGGTTGGGGTGTTGGGGGCTAGTTTAGAATACACTACCGTTGAAAAGTTTGGGGTCACTTAGAAATGTCCTTCTTTTTGAAATTTGAAATATTTGTTGTCCATTAAAATAACATAACATTGATCAGAAATACAGTGAGGGTTGCTAATGTTGTAAATGACTGTTGTAGCTGGAAACTGCAGATTTTTTATGGAATATCCAAATATGCGTACAGCAACCATCACTCCTGTGTTCTAATGGCACATTGTGTTAGCTAATCCAAATGTATTTTTTTAAGACTATTTGGTCATTAGAAAACCCTTTTGCAATTATGTTAGCAATGCTGAAAACTGTTGTCCTGATTAATTAAAGAAGCAAAAAAACTGTATTTCTTTAGACTACTTGAGTATCTGGAGCATAAGCATTTCTGTGTTCGATTACAGGCTCAAAATTGCCAGAAACAAATAACTTTCTTCTGAAACTCGTCAGTCTATTCTTGTTCTGAGAAATTAAGGCTGTTCCATGCGAGAAATTGCCAAGAAACTGAAGATCTCGTACAACGCTGTGTATTACTCACTTGACAGAACAGTGCAACTGGCTCTAACCAGAATAGAAAGAGGAATGGGAGGCACTGGTGCACAACTGAGCAAGAGGACGAGTACATTAGAGTGTCTAGTTTGAGAAACAGACGCCTCACAACTGGCAGCTTCATTAAATAGTACTCGCAAAACACCAGTCTCTACGTCAACAGTATTTTTATCACCAAGATGGCATAGCAGTCAGACGTCTTTTGTCCTCGTCTTGTCGTGTCCCGTATATATATATATATATATATATATATACATATATATATATATATATATATATACTTACAACTTTCCTTGCATACATTTTTATATTTTATTTTTATTTTCCATGAACTCATCTTCAAAACACTCTCCTGCAACCCACCTCACCAATTTATATATTTTTTAAAAGAAAGTATTAATTACCTCAAATCTGTAATCCTCCATAGAAGCTAGCCAGAAGCTAGCCTGAAGCTAACCAGAAGCTAATTAGAAGCTAGTTAGCTTCTTTACTGGCTAATCGTTAGTATTCAGCTAACCACGGTTTGTGGTCATCAGCTATCCTTTAGCGCGAAAATCTATCGCCAGTTTTGTACGGCGCGGCTCGGACCGGAAAATACCGGACCTATTTTTCTCTCCATGTCCCCAGATTTCAACCGCTAACTCTGGACATTTGTACCTGGATCTCGCAGCTAGCTAGCTGCTATCAGTGTGACTATCGGCTTACGTCGATTCCGGAGCAAACATCAATTATTCCGGAGCTAGCCAGCTGAAGAGTTCCATCAGTCACTCCTCGGCTATAATCACCTATACGGACCCGTTTTGCTGCCAACGCAGAGCCCCACTGGGCCTTCACAACTGGACTACCGACATTATCTACCCGAGGGAGTTATCCGGCTGGCTCCTCCGTAGCGACGTTACCTGAATTCCCATCTGTGGTCCGCTGTCTTATCGGCTGCTATCTGAATAGACCTATCTTTTTTTTTCTTGGGCCTCTATAACTATATCTATTGGGGTTTTTTTGCGAATTGGATTGATCCCCTCTACCACACGGAACCCCACTTATCCTACCGACGGAAATGCATGAGGTGGCTAAAAACAGACCTCCATCCTATGCTAGCTTGCTACCGATGGCCCGGCTAGCTGTCTGAATCGCCGTGACCCCAACCAACCTCACTACTCACTGGACCCTTTTGATCACTCGACTAAGCATGCCTCACCTTAATGTCAATATGCCTTGTCCATTGCTGTTCTGGTTAGTGTTTATTGGCTTATTTCACTGTAGAGCCTCTATGCTCACTATACCTTATCCAACCTATTAGTTCCACCACCCACACATGCGATGACATCTCCTGGTTTCAATTATGTTTCTAGAGACAATATCTCTCTCATCATCACTCAATACCTAGGTTTACCTCCACTGTATTCACACCCTACCATACCTTTGTCTGTACATTATACCTTGAAGCTATTTTTTCGCCCCCAGAAACCTCCTTTTACTCTCGGTTCCAGACGTTCTAGACGACCAATTCTCATTGCTTTAGCCATACCCTTATCCTACTCCTCCTCTGTTCCTCTGGCGATGTAGAGGTGAATCCAGGCCCTGCAGTGCCTAGCTCCACTCCTATTGCCCAGGCGCTCTCTTTTGATGACTTCTGTAACCGTAATAGCCTTGGTTTCATGCATGTTAACATTAGAAGCTTCCTCCCTAAGTTTGTTTTATTCACTGCTTTAGCACACTCTGATAACCCGGATGTTCTAGCTGTGTGTGAATCCTGTCTCAGGAAGACCACCAAAAATACTGAAATTTTCATCCCAAACTAAAACATATTCAGACAAGATAGAACTGCCAAAGGGGGCGGTGTTGCAATCTACTGCAAAGATAGCCTGCAGAGTTCTGTCCTACTATCCAGGTCTGTACCCAAACAATTTGAACTTCTACTTTTAAAATCCACCTCTCTAAAAACAAGTCTCTCACCGTTGCCGCCTGATATAGACCACCCTCTGCCCCCAGCTGTGCTCTGGACACCATATGTGAACTGATTGCCCCCCATCTATCAGAGCTCGTCTTGCTAGGTGACCTAAACTGGAACATGCTTAACACCTCAGCCATCCTACAATCTAAGCTTGATGCCCTCAATCTCACACAAATTATCAATGAACCTACCAGGTACCTCCCCAAAGCCTTAAACATGGGCACCCTCATAGATACCATTCTAACCAACTTGCCCTCTAAATACACCTCTGCTGTCTTCAACCAAGATCTCAGCGATCACTGCCTCATTGCCTGCATCCGTAATGGGTCAGCGGTCAAACGACCTCCACTCATCACTGTCAAACGCTCCCTGAAACACTTCAGCGAGCAGGCCTTTCTAATCGACCTTGCCGGGGTATCCTGGAAGGATATTGATCTCATCCCATCAGTAGAGGATGCCTGTTTTTTTATGCCTTCCTAACCATCTTAAATAAGCATTCCCCATTCAAGAAATTTAGAACCAGGAACAGATATAGCCCTTGGTTCTCCCCAGACCTGACTACCCTTAACCAACGCAAAAACATCCTATGGCGTTCTGCATCCTACCAATCCTCGACTTCGGCGATGTCATTTACAAAATAGCCTCCAATACCCTACTCAACAAATTGGATGCAGTCTATCACAGTGCAATTCGTTTTGTCACTAAAGCCCCATATACTACCCACCATTGCGACCTGTACGCTCTGGTTGGCTGGCCCTCGCTTCATACTCGGTGCCAAACCCACTGGCTCCATGTCATCTACAAGACCCTGCTAGGTAAAGTCCCCCCTTATCTCAGCTCGCTGGTCACCATAGCATCACCCAACAGTAGCACACGCTCCAGCAGGTATATCTCTCTGGTCACCCCCAAAACCAATTCTTTCTTTGGCCGCCTCTCCTTCCAGTTCTCTGCTGCCAATGACTGGAACGAACTACAAAAATCTCTGAAACTGGAAACACTTATCTCCCTCACTAACTTTAAGCACCAACTGTCAGAGCAGCTCACAGATTACTGCACCTGTACATAGCCCACGTATAATTTAGCCCAAACAACTACCTCTTTCCCTACTGGATTTATTTATTTGGGGCGGCAGGGTAGCCTAGTGGTTAGAGCGTTGAACTAGTAACCGAAAGGTTGCAGGTTCTAATCCCCGAGCTGACAAGGTACAAATCTGTCATTCTGCCCCTGAAAAAGGCAGTTAACCCACTGTTCCTAGGCCGTCATTGAAAATAAGAATTTGTTCTTAACTGACTTATTTATTTATTTTGCACCCCATTATTTCTACTTTGCACATTCTTCCACTGCAAATCTACCATTCCAGTGTTTTACTTGCTATATTGTATTTACTTTGCCAACATGGCCTTTTTTTGCCTTTACCTCCCTTATCTCACCTCATTTGCTCACATGTTTATACTGTATTATTGACTGCATGTTTGTTTTACTCCATGTGTAACTCTGTGTCGTTGTATGTGTCGAACTGCTTTGCTTTATCTTGGCCAGGTCGCAATTGTCAATGAGAACTTGTTCTCAACTTGCCTACCTGGTTAAATAAAGGTGAAATAAAAATAAATAAATCAACAGTGAAGAGGCGACTCCGGGATGCTGGCCTTCTAGGCAGAGTTGCAAAGGTTAAGCCATATCTCAGACTGGCCAATAAGAATAAAAGAATAGAATAGACTAAAGAACACAGACACTGGACAGAGGAATATCAGAAAAAAGTGTTATGGACAGACAAATCTAAGTTTGAGGTGTTTGGATCACAAAGAAGAACATTCATGAGACGCAGACAAATTAAAAGATGCTGGAGGAGTGCTTGACGCCATCTGTCAAGCATGGTGGAGGCAATGTGATGGTCTGGGGGTGCTTTAGTGGTGGTAAAGTGGGAGATTTGTACAGGGTAAAAGGGATCTTGAAGAAGGAAAACTTTCACTCCATTTTCCAATGCCATGCCATACCCTGTTGACAGAGCTTAATTGGAGCTTAATTACGCTGTTGTGGGAGCAGTTTGACCATATGCTACATAAGTAGTGTCAAACCAATCCAACTTGTGGGAGGTGCTTCTGATTACCTCAACAAATTCACAACTAGAATGCAAAAGGTCAGCAAGGCTGTAATTGCTGCAAATGGACGATTCTTTGACAAAAGCTGTCACGCCCTGACCTTAGAGATCCTTTTTATGTCTCTATTTTGGTTTGGTCAGGGTGTGAGTTAGGGTGGGCATTCTATGTTTATGTGTTCTATGTTTTCTATTTCTGTGTGTTTGGCCGGGTGTGGTTCTCAATCAGAGGCAGCTGTCTTTCGTTGTCTCTGATTGAGAACCATACTTAGGTAGCCTGTGTCTTGTGGGTAGTTGTTTTCTGTTTTTTGTGTCTTCACCAGACAGAACTGTTTCGTGTTGTTACATTTAGTTATTTTGTCTCAGTGTTCAGTTTTTTTAATGAATAATCACAAACACTTCCCACGCTGCGCTTTGGTCCACACCTTCTCCTTCCAACAGCCGTTACAAAAGCAAATTATTATTTCAATTAAAAATCATTATTATATAACCTTGTCAACGTCTTGACTATATTTCCTTTTCATTTTGTAACTAATTTAATGTTTTCATGGAAAACAAGGACATTTCTAAGTGACCCCATCTTTTGAACGGTGGTGTACATGTAGATGGGATTTGGAGAGTGGGTTAGGGATGTTAATCAAGGTTCAGCGGTGGGAAGCATTTGAGGTCAGGTGGGGTTTAGGGCACATAGTTATATAGTCAGGGCCAGGATAGGATCAGAGGAGAGAGTAATTTTTTCCCTCAGAATTCCCCTTGGTTATAGACCTCCATATACTGGAGTATAGTCAGAGTTACTATCCAACTCTGATGCTAACTGACTGTTTCCTAGAGAATCTGCCATCTCCAGAGGGAAGATAGATGCTCCTCCAAGCATTGTAGGAACCTATCTCTGTTTGAAGCTCCTCTCCCTTCAAAGTGATCTCCTCTTAATCCTCGATCAGACTAAATCAACCTCTTTCACACTGAGACTGTTTTATGTCCCCCATCCACCACTACCCAATGGCCCTTATACATGGCATGTAATCCACATCCACTCATAACCAGTTCCAGACTGATGAATTAATATGCAACAAGAAGCAGTGAATTAAGGCAGACATATGGAAATTAAATATTATGATCTGTCTGTCAAGGTGTGTCTAAAGGCGAAGTCAGGTGCAGGAGAGCAGAGTATGATAAATAAAGCTCACTTTATTTAAATCCCAAAACGGGAGCACAACAAAATAAATGCGCTCAAAAACACGGAACAATCAAGTCATGTCCGAAAGAACATTGTATGACATGAAAACAATTACACACAAAACATGATGGGAAACAGAGGGTTAAATAGAATTAGATTGATTGGGGAAATGAAAACCGGGTGTGTATGGAAACCAGACAAGACAAATGGATATATGAAAAATGGAGTGGCGATGGCCAGAAAGCCAGTGACGTCGATCGCCAAACGCCGCCCGTACAAGGAGAGGAGCCGACTTCGGTGGAAGTCAATCTTCTTATAGATCGCTTTTTATCATAAGCAAGACCCATTTGGAAATCATTCTTGTTATTTCCAAACTCTCTCCGCACAGATTTAAAAAGCGTTTTCTAAATGGAGAAAGTCCCCATGTTATCCCAGACCTTCTCACAAAGTAACCAGACAGACCACTCTAGGGTCACTTTCCAATCCTACCTGCTCTCAACTCCTTGGCTGGCCTCTGAGTTAGGGACCTATTGCCTTCCCTGCTCTATGTTTGTTATGAACACTGTGGCACAGGACCTCCTCGCCACTGCTGTCTCTCTCTGAACTGCTCTGTCTCTGGTCTCTCTTTAGGTTCCCCTCTCGTCTTATGGTGTTTCTCTCATTCCCAGACACAGCATTTTTTCACACCTCTTCATAGCAACTGACCCCCTCTTCCCCCTCTCGTTCTCCAGGTGTGATTCTGGGGGCTGTGTCTGGGATGCTGCTTCGTTATGCCTCTCCCATCCACCCAGACATCGTCATGGTGATTGCGTTCCCTGGAGACATCCTGATGAGGATGCTGAAGATGTTGATCCTGCCTCTCATCATCTCCAGCTTAATCACAGGTACAGCATGGTAGAGTCATGGGTTCAACAGGAGAGAGAGAACTGCTGTTTCTCCTAATATATACAGTAACTATAGACCGATATTTTATTGCCGATATAAAACATTTCGTTTTTTTAAATACAGTTTATTATTTATTAATTGCCACAGTATCAATCATCATCTTTCACTATTAGCACTTCAAAGTAACTTAGTACACTTATTTCACACTTCTATATCAACACATATTAGATACAATAGAGGAAAATGCAAAGCCTAAAAATGCTTGTTTTGGCTGCAGGTCTGGCTGGCCTAGATGCCAAGTCTAGCGGTCGCCTGGGCACCAGGGCAATGGTCTATTACATGTCCACCACGGTGATTGCTGCAGTGCTGGGAGTCATCCTAGTGCTGGTCATACACCCTGGAAACCCCAAGATGAAGGAGCAGCTGGGAGATGGCCAAAAGCATGATGATGTGTCCAGCCTGGATGCCTTCTTTGACCTCATCAGGAACCTGTTCCCTGAGAACCTGGTGCAGGCCTGCTTCCAACAGGTACAGTACACTAAAACACACAGAAATATTTAACCAGGCGGGTCAATAATGGCCTGGGTGAGGCACTCCCAAAACGATTCAGTTATATGAAGAACACATTTTATCTTTGCTTCCTTAACCCTAGTTACCAAAAGTCAAGATGGATTGAGATGTAAGATTTTAAAGACTTGTCTGTCTTCTCTTGTCCAACCTCAGATCCAAACGGTAACTAAGAAGGTGGAGAAGGTGATTGAGGAAGACATCAATGCCACCACCACCTTGGAGGGCCTCCTGTCCAACGCCACCAAGGAGCCTGAGTTCATCATCAAGAAGTCCCTCCAGTTCAAGAGTGGCATGAACGTGTTAGGTATGGCGGCTTCTCTTTTGGACCAGGTCGCAATTGTTTCTACAACCGCCCAACTGAAAGAAACAGCACTTTTAAATTGTCTTTACCTCTTTGTCTGAGAATAAACCAGTGCATCGCATCATATCACACCTCAACGGAGCCCTGGGTGCAGCCCATTCTGCCTCACTAACTGTGTCATATTTTTATTCTTCGTCATAAAAATAGATTCTCCATTCACTATGATCCTCTCTCTCCATATCTCTCTGTGAGCCCATTTACTCTACTCATTCCCAGCTGTGATTCTCTCTCCTGATTGTGTGATGCAGGAGTGATTGGCTTCTTCATTGCCTTCGGCATCTGCATGGGGAAGATGGGAGAGAGGGCCAAGCTCATGCTGGAGTTCTTCAACATCCTCAACGAGATTGTTATGAACCTGGTTATCATGATCATGTGGTAAAAGAGCTTTAGCCTTTCAAGCACATTCTGTATGAACTTATGCTAGTCATAGACATGTGCGTCCACTTCAGGAGTGTTTGTACATCTACATTTGATAATCTGGCATATATTTTAGACGTTGACTGAGATGGATATATCTTTCTCATCAGAATGTATACATTGTTAAACCTCTCCTCTGCCCCTAGGTACTCTCCCTTCGGTATCTGCTGCCTGATCTGTGGTAAGATCATCTCCATTGATGACCTGGAGGTGGTTGCTAGGCAGCTGGGGATGTACATGGTGACCGTGATTGTGGGCTTGATCATCCACGGAGCCATCTTCCTGCCTGCCATCTACTTTGCCATTGTCAGGAAAAATCCCTACACCTTCTTCATGGGCATCTTCCAGGCCTGGATCACTGCCTTGGGAACAGCCTCCAGGCAAGGGCCACAAACATGGATGCCTCACTATTTACGCTATCTAACTGCTGTCACTGTAAATGTACAGATAACCTTATATAGAAAAGTATCAAATCTGTCAAATCTTTCATATCTGTGCTGAATGTTGTGGAATATACTGTATGCAACAGCATTACTCTCTCCTACTGTACCTGTGTTTGTCTCTGTCAGTGCTGGTACACTGCCTGTCACCTTCCGTTGCCTGGAGGAAAACTTGGGCATCGATAAGAGAGTCACCCGTTTTGTGCTCCCTGTCGGCGCTACCATCAACATGGACGGAACCGCCCTCTACGAGGCCGTGGCAGCCATCTTTATTGCCCAGATGAACAACATCTACCTGGATGCTGGTCAGATCGTCACTGTCAGGTAGGGACTTCCATTGAACATATTTTATGATCAGGGTGGGAGTTTCACTGCCTACCTTCTTAATGTAAGTAATGACATAAACATGACATTACATTTAGCGGACACTATTATTCAAAGACACGTACATTTAGCATACATAGTTATGTGTTAATGGATCATGCAGGAACTGAGCACACAATCTGTGATGCCAGTCCCAATATCCTAAGTCAATATATTATTATTAGTCACACCAACTCTGTCTGAAAGAATTTCATGACGTAGCTGTACCCATTAGCTCTGTAATTAATTAAGACAGTCATTGGCCTTTGAACTTAATCTGTAGAGCAATTTTAACCATTAAGTTGTTTCTCTCTTGCCTCTCTTTCTCCCCATGCAGTCTGACAGCTACCCTGGCCAGTGTTGGTGCGGCCAGTATTCCCAGTGCTGGACTGGTGACTATGCTTCTAATCCTCACTGCAGTCGGCCTGCCAACTCAGGACATCAGTCTGCTGGTTGCTGTTGACTGGCTCCTGTAAGTTGATCTGCATTGCTAGTGACTCAGAACCAAGTGCATGTAGTCATATGCATTCAAGGTCAAATGAGCTTATTGTATACACTGAGTACTATATACAAAGCATCAAGGACATCTGCTCTTTCCATGACATATGACCAGGTGAATCCAGGCGAAAGTTATGATCACTTATTAATGTCACTAAATCCTCTTCAATTTGTGTAGATGAAGGGGAGGAGACAGGTTAAAGAATGATTTTTAAGTTTTGAGACAATTGAGACATGGATTGTGTATGTGTGCCATTCAGAGGGTGAATGAGCAAGACACAATATTTAAGTGCATTTGTACAGGGTATGGTAGTGGGTGCCAGACACACCTGTTTGTTTCTCGTGTGTATGAAGAATGTTCCACTACCCAGAGGACATTCAGCCAACTTGACACAACTGTGGGAAGCATTGGAGTCAACATGGGCCAGAATCCCTGTGGACCGCTTCCGAAGAGCTCATTCCCCGACAAATTTATGCTGTTCTGAGAGCGAGGGAGGGTTGAAGGGAGGAGGGGGAGCAACACAATACTAGGAAAGTGTCCTTAATGTTTGGTATAGTCAGTGTATGTACACCATGCTTTCAATGATTGTTATTTCAATTTGTTCTACCCCTATCCAAACCATTTTGTTTTTATCTCCACACAACACTGGTGTATTCCCAACCATTCCTATTTCCTATCCCAGGGACCGGTTCCGTACCTCGGTGAATGTGGTTGGAGACTCGTATGGCGCGGGTATCGTGTACCACCTGTCCAAGGCTGAGCTGGATGAGCTGGACGCTACACATGGCAAGTCGGGCGACATCGAGATGATGAACAAGACCTCGTCCTACTATGATGACCTCAAGAACCACCACGAAAACAACTCCAACCAGTGCGTCCAGTATGCCGCTCACAATTCAGTCGTAGTAGATGAGTGCAAGGTACAATTCACGCTTGCGCACATAGATACTTGTATGTAGACGCCTAACATGCTGCATGCTCCAACTGCACCTTTTCTTTTCTCTCTTTCATTTTTCATGTTTGTAAGATGCCACTGTAAATACTCACAGCGTTATTTTAAGAAGAAAATCTGAAAAAGACCATAAAAATACAAATGTACTGTATATATTTCAGTGTGCATTCGCTTGGAGTAGCAGCTTTTGTGTCATTTTTCTGACTAAGAGTACATTCCAAACTTGCAGAAGGTATTTCTGTTCATGCAAATGCCACAAACACCTCTTGTGAAAAATTGCAAGACAGAAGAGGCAACCCACAAAGTGAGACAGCATCACTCACAAGTACAAGTGCAAATCCAAATCCGTGTGCTAACCAAAACTGATCAAATGTAAATGCTTTTTTCATGATGTCAAATAAAAGCAGTGCAATCTTAGCTCTGCCCTAATGCCCCGCTTAGCTCTGCCCTAATGCCCCCTTTAGCTCTGCCCTAATGCCCCCCTTAGCTCTGCCCTAATGCCCCCCTTAGCTCTGCCATAATGCCCCCTTAGTTCTGCCCTAATGCCCCCCTTAGCTCTGCCCTAATGCCCCCCTTAGCTCTGCCCTAATGCCCCCCTTAGCTCTGCCCTAATGCCCCCCCCCTTAGTTCTGCCCTAATGCCCCCTTAGCTCTGCCCTAATGCCCCCCTTAGCTCTGCCCTAATGCCCCCTTAGTTCTGCCCCAATGCCCCCCTTAGCTCTGCCCTAATGCCCCCTTAGTTCTGCCCTAATGCCCCCCTTAGTTCTGCCCTAATGCCCCCCTTAGCTCTGCCCTAATGGATCTGAGAGAGAGGAAAAACAATCTAAGCGAGGACCTCAGGACATTACATGATGAGCCCCAGCAAACCTCCACCCCCTTCACTACACATGCTGGTATCACCCCCGCATCCCTGGCCCCAAATCCCTTGTCAAATGATGGGGCTTAAGGTCTTTCCCCGGGCTGCTTCAGAGTCTGTGCTGGATTACTCCTGCTGCTTCGGGGCATCCTTTATCAATTTGTGATCAAATTAGCTTTTGTGAGGTTTATGAGAAAGATGCTGTAGCAGTGCATTCTCTTCATACTCTGTCATATCCCTTAAAATGACTTAAAGTCCTCTGTCTAAATGTGTAATTTTAAAGAGAATGTAATTTGTGTTGGGATATAAATATTCAGAGAATGCGATATAGTCCTTCATTAGCATTGCATATATTGACTGAGCCCTGGCACCCTCCAGAATGGGACTGAGTGATTCTCAGTCTTTAGAGTTGAGATGCTTTTGCATTTACACACTAGCTATTCTTGCTCGTTGTGAGAAATATGTCTTGCAAAATTGGAAGATGCAAAGTAGCTCATGCAGAATCTGAAACAGTAACACTTTGAATCCACTGTTTGAATAGATCAAGGAAAGTGTTGGCTGCTATTATAATGTGGAGGAATTTGGGCTGCTTGTTTTCTAGTGCAGCAGGCCTTACTATCAAAGGGCCTACTGATGAACCCATTCATTTATTACAGGATCAAGGGTGTTGCTTAGCAACACGGAGGCCCTTGCACTCCAACGGTCAGACCAAGACAATATATTCTGACATTTTTGTATCCATCCATTAAACTAGCGAAACATGGCACAAAGGCTGTTTTCTTCCAATGTTTTCTCTCTTTATTTTCTTGTATGTCTTGGCTGCATATAAATGACCTCAAATAACATTTATCCAAAGACGCAAACCATTGTAGAACGCTTTGCAAAATAATGTGTACAGACTAAAACGTAACATTGCACTCATTTTGTTGTATTTTGTACCTTGTTTTCTTTGTATCTTTTTCTTTGTATTTAAGAAATGTTATATATGTCACTGCATGCTAAAGTTGTGATTATATGTTGATTGTTCTCAGGTCAGTAGAAAGGGTTGGTGCTCGTTGTTAAGACTTCCATGCTTCCATCAGCATGATCCTCAGTGGTTGTCCAGGGCTTCCTGATACCTTCAGAATACACGTGTCTTCTATATTATCTTACATGTTATCATTGGAGCACCTATTTTTTCTAGTGATAGTTTCTTTTATAAAATAAAACCATTGCAAATGATATACCATTTTAAAGTAAAAGGCTTTCAGTATATACTGCATGTGCAATCAAATGCAAACCAAAAGATCATAGTTGTTTTACAGTTGTTCTGGTGTCTGTGCTCAAAAGCATTAAGTCCAGAACATGAAGCATGCACTGTGCCTGTTCACGCAAATGTGTGAACCTGCTGTTTAGATCTCCATGGTGATTGCTTTCAGGTAACCTTGGCCACTAACGGCTCTACTGCTGCGGCAGCCGTGGCGGAGCGCACACTTGTTGAGGAGGAACCCCGGAAAAGTGAATAAAGCCAGCACACAAAACCCCAGCTCCACAGGCTTTCTTATCTGGTGAAAAAAAATGTGAACAAAAAAAAGAGTCGTGCGAACAGAACTACTAATTGTTTTTCTTATGTATCTTTATTTTGCATTTGTATTAGTCCCTTTACAGTGTTTCTAACCATCTATCTGACTGACAGATGAATAATACTAATTAACTTATCAGTGAAACGATAACAGAGGTATGTTTTACCTGTTAGAACACTAATGTGTGCATCATAGCAAACACTTGAACAACGGACATCAAGGCTTGGGAGGGAGGGTGGGAAGAGAAAAGCAAACTGTTACTTAAATGATTCCTAGAATTGTTTCTATGAGAGCACTGCATTCAAAACAGGGGGAGGGTCAGTGTGTGGGGGAGTAACACTGGAACAACAGTCCTTCAGAGTGTGATGGTAGCTGTGAGTTTGACACTGGCAATCTGGAAGTCGAACAACAGAGTGTGGGACATAATCATGCTAAACATAAGGTATGCCTGTATCAAACTCCACATTAGATTTTTAGCAGCGTGTCATTACTATTATCAATGATACCACAATAGACAGCTGTTATTTGACCCCTGGCCCCTTTTACCTCACAAGATAACCTTTTACCTATACCTGACAGAGCCCCTGTAACCTATCTGAGTGTCTTTGCTACCTGCTATTACCCACAATCCCATGGGGGAACCCCGTTGGTGATAATGTAGAATGTAGAGATAAGGCAGGGTCTGGAGACTGAGCCTTACTCCACAAGCACATGTTCTCTGAAAAGCACAAAATACAAAAGAAACATGGAACCTCTACTCCCTTTTTTATTGTTATACATTTTGTTGACTAATGTAAGGGAGAGGGACTTTTTCAATGTCTAGTGTGAGATTATTTACTGTATCTGTGTGATTTGTGTGTGGTTGATTTGTGTGTGTGTGTGTGTGTGTGTGTGTGTGTGTGTGTGTGTGTGTGTGTGTGTGTGTGTGTGTGTGTGTGTGTGTGTGTGTGTGTGTGTGTGTGTGTGTGTGTGTGTGTGTGTGTGTGTGTGTGTGTGTGTGTGTGTGTGTGTGTGTGTGTGTGTGTGTGTGTTTGTGTGTGCGTGTGCGTGTGCGTGTGCGTGGGATGGGAGTGAGAACATGACATATCTCCCCAGTACTGATAAGGACCAAACAGGCATATGATAAATCAAGCCAGAAGCCTTCGAAACGCCTCCGTGACACTTACAGTCATTGATATCGTCTTTTGGGGTTTCTTACTCTGCACACAATCCATTTGTACCTAACTCCAGGTAGAAAGTGTCTCATCACTCATTTAAATGTCCAAATTAGCTATTAAGAAATTGATAAAGCTCTCTGCCCCGCAATTACTGCAACACATGAAAATCAAAAGTAAAGGTAAAATTTGTCTCCAAATACAAATATATCAATATCTTCAGTTCAGGACTTTATTTCATATTAATTAGTTCAAAGTACTAGGAAGTATTTATTATTACCCATCCCAGATTTTCTGAAGCTATCAATTTCATGATGTTGAGAACCAAGAGTTAATTGGGAAGTACCCAGAAATATATCTAGAACCATGATTAGTACGAAAATATAAAGCACAAATTAAGTTGTTTTAAAACAGAATACAAAAACAGAATATAAATTGAATACTGAGTCCATATAGCACAATTGCAGTTTAGAGTATAAACTAGTTATTTATGATTTTTTTAAATTCCTTTTTGACACTGATCTCTTTTCACATTCATCATTCATACTTTGAGGAACCCAATAAGGGAAACTATACTCAGGCTTTAGCACAAACTCCTTGGATTTGAAAGAGACACTTTCACAAAGTCCTCAACATGTTTAGCTGCTCATGAAAGAAAATAGGCCATTGACAATTGCCTTGTATAGCACAAGTTGGATATGAATGCTTGACTTTGAACACGTGGACTGTTTACCACCTTGATATTTTTTAAAGAGATTTTTTGTATACTTGAACCTATATGACAGAGATAAAGTTTCCCTTCACAACTATTCATAAGTAAGCTACTTTTATTAAGGGATTCTTGTTAGGAACAGCACACAAAAACTTGCCAAATTTTCCAACATTAACATTCCAGTGACTCAAACTTTCTTGGGTTCCCTTTTTGCATGAAAGCACAAATACATATTTGATCAAAGATGGTACAGAACAACCACAGAGCTTAAATTAAAGTGCAAGTTTCAAGGTTGATAACTCCCTGCACAACTAGTGGCCAGGTGGCAGTATTACATCCTTACTATTTTTTTCCAGACCCTTAGAGTGGTCTTCTTAGTGATTAAACAACTCTAACCTCTTACCACAGATGCTGACGACTGTTCTCAGAAACCCTGAATGCTGCAGCTATGTGTATCATTGGTCTCATATGGTTACTACTGTAGAGCAGTCATCTGGATGCATGGAATGTTCACTGCAGACTTCCCAACTATTAGGTAGGAGAATTCTATCCCCCTAATGGAACCTAAATGTTTAAAAAGAGAAACACACACAAAGTTAGATCACCGGCTGCTAATATTTAATGCGCGTATGTGATTGTATGAGAGATGTTTTGTGCAGGTGAGGCGTTCTGCAGGTGTGGATGTAATTTCTTTATCCGTGTCGTGTCCTGCTCTCTTGTCTTGTTTTGATCATTTTGCTCAATGACAACCTTGCCTTGAAGATGTTAACTCTAAACTGTGCAGTCAGATTGACCGTCAGGACAATGCTGATTAAAGTAACAGTAGAAAAATGAACACTCACATTCATAGTGCAGTACACAGTCCCTTAGTTACCTTAAACACTTTCTCAGTCAGAAGATCTACGCCATGTTGCTTTTGAGCTTGTATAACTGCCATCACGCACAGACACACAGACGCAAATACACACACATGCATGCACACTCGCGCACACACACACGCACACACACGCACGCACACACTTACACACTTAAACCTGGAAGGTCACCACACACATTCTTACATGCAAATGAGTGAGCTGAAGAGCACAGCATTGAAACCCCCTGATGGCCCTAGGGCCTAACCTTTGACCTTGTGACCTTCAGTAATAAGTGCTCCAATAGGGAGAGGATGCAGACCAGTGATTCATCAATGGGGATTGAGTGTTGGACCATTATTATGTTCAAACTCACTGTTTGCATGAAGTAAAAAATGAGTATAATTTTTATACACCACTATCTTAAAAGCATGATTTGAAGTGCCTCCTTGCACTTTGTGTATATATTGTAGGTAACAGATATTTTTTTTGTTTGTTTTATTTGGGGGGGGTGTTGACATGGTATGTAGAAATAGAAATGAATTGCTGTGACATTTTTTGTAATCCTTAGAAAAATATAATCTATGTTCTGAATAAAAATAGATTAGTCAAAATGTATAGAAAATAATGTGCAAGAAATTGTTTTATTTTTTATTTTTTAATAGCTGTTAACTAGTTGTCTCACTTAACTGTCACACATCAATGTATAAATATATTGTTTTGTATCTAATGTAAGCGTCTTGAATGTTTGTTCCATGGAGATATGTCGCGTGCATTCCTTTTCACTGTACATAAATATATATATATATATAATTACTCTGTTCAATGGCACTGCAGAACGTTCCAGAGGATACAATGATTTTGAAGCAAACATGTTGAACTGGAAAGACAAAGCGAAAGAGGAAGGAAAGTATCTGATTAAAGAAGGGAGTCCATATAGGGTGGTGGGCTCTTTCTAATTTGGTGAGATGTGGATGTAATCATGTCTAGGTTTGCAGAAGAAGAGAAAAATATCAAATTTACCCTGTACGTACTATTAACTAATGAAACAAGCACAGCCGAGCTGTTAGTTTAGTTAATTACGACTGAAATAGTAAATCTGATCAGAATGTCAGGTGTAGTACCTGCCAAAATATATCTCCTAAGATGATCACCCAGATCCTGGTCAAAAATTCATTCTAGACTTTCTACCAGAGAACACCAACACACCTTTAGTGTCCACCATCTTGTCTTGTGCAGTATGCACTATGCTGTGGCAATTACAAGACATGGATATCTATACCAAACAGTCAAGGTTCATGTTTAGATTTTGCCTAAGAGTTAAACTGTAACAGTAGTGAGCCCAAGTGTCATATCCATGCACTAGCCTCTGTCGAATCAGCACTTTCAAACCACCAGCACCATTTCAATAAACCCTCCAGACACATATTGATCAATTTGCCTTTTTGCTTTTCCTAATTGTCATCACAATTGTCTGCATGCACCAACAAATCCGATATATTAAGTAAAGGATGTCAAAATGGAAATTGATTGGCACAGTATTTCTAAGAGTAGCCAGTAGATCTTTATATCTATAATTCTGTATACTACAGAAGTCTCTGTCTTTCTGATAGGATCATCCTGAGTATTCTGATAACCTATCTATTTGAAATGTTGTTGTTGTAATATTGATGTAAAGGGAGAGCTTATGTGGGGGGAGATAGAATATTAAAAAATAAAGGCAAAACATATATGAATTATTTTCTTTACCAGCTCTGTGGTATAAAAGTATGTTCATATCAATAAGTGTTGTACCTTTGGTGTACATATGATTATGATAACTAATAAATGTTGATTCATAACTAAACGTGGTCTGTCCTTTTATATTTTTTGATGAACACAACTTACAAGACTGAGACAAAAATGGAATATTGTACTGTATATATGCTACCTTTATACATTCTCCCAACTATAAAGTCATGACTTTTCATGGCATACTGTACTGTACTCTGAGGGTTGACTGTCAGTTGATTGATACGCACACACACACACACACACACACACACACACACACACACACACACACACACACACACACACACACACACACACACACACACACAACACACACACACACACACACAAGTTTTTTACTGACAAGTTATGAATAATTCACTGCAGCCTTTTGCTCTGGCTCTACTGGACTCCTGTCTCTGTGGTGCTTCTCCAATTAAAGCTCAGTAATTATGAGTGTCCTTCCCCCACATCTCCTCTGAGACAGAGAAAGGGACATAGACAGATTCATTTAGAGAAATAACATAAGCGCAACAAAGGTGATTAATTATTATTGTATCGATGAAAATGAATAAGTAGTATGGACACATTTACTGAATTTACTGTATTGCTCTGCATTTCTAGCATTAAAGACAAGCCAAACATACAACAGGAGGACAAACAGAAAACTGGATGCACAGGAGTAGCAATATCAACTGAATGATAGGCGAGCACACTTGGTGTAAACTGATTGACACATTTCTATAATTCAATACACCTGTGTCACACCTAAACCAGGTTAAAGTTTAAACCTAAAACCATAGTGCAAACAACAGAAGACAAACCACCATCATGACGCACATAATACTTACAGTTTAAAGTAGGTGATGCATAGAGAAAATCTCTACAGAGAGAAAATCCCTGCTGTTGTGTATTTAAAAAATATTTAATTTCACCTTTATTTAACGAGGTAGGTTAGTTGAGAACAAGTTCTCATTTACAACTGCGACCTGGCCAAGATGAAGCAAAGCAGTGTGAGACAAACAACAACACAGAGTTACACATGGAATTAACACGCGTACAGTCAATAACATAATAGAAAAAATAAAGTCTATATACAGTGTGTGCAAATGGCGTGAGGAGGCAAGGCAATACATAGGCCATAGTAGCAAGTAATTACAATTTAGCAAATTAACAATGGAATGATAGATGTGCAAGTAGAAATACTGGTGTGCAAAAGAGCAGAAAAGTAAATAAAAACAATATGGGGATGAGGTAGGTAGATTGCGTGGGTTATTTACAGATGGGCTATGTACAGTTGCAGCGAACGGTTAGCTGCTAGGATAGCTGATGTTTAAAGTTAGTGAGGGAAATATAAGTTTCCAGCTTCAGCGATATTTGCAATTCGTTCCAGTCACTGGCAGCAGAGACCTGCAAGGAAAGGCGACCAAAGGAGGTGCTGGCTTTAGGGATGACCAGTGAGATATACCTGCTGGAGCGCATGCTACGGGTGGGTGTTGTTATCGTGACCAGTGAGCCGAGATAAGGCGGACATTTACCTAGCAAAGACTTATAAATGACCTGGAGCCAGTGGGTCAGGCAACGAATATGTAGTAAGGGCCAGGCGATTAGAGCATACAGGTCGCAGTGGTGGGTGGTATATGGGGCTTTGGTGACAAAACAGATGGCACTGTGTTAGACTGCATCCAGTTTGCTGAGTAGAGTGTTGGAGGCTATTTTGTAAATGACATCGCCGAAGTCGAGGATCGGTAGGATAGTCAGTTTTACTAGGGTATGTTTGGCGGTGTGAGTGAAGGAGGCTTTGTAGCGGAATAGGAAGCTGATTCTAGATATAATTTTGGATTGGAGATGTTTAAAATGAGTTTACAGTCTAGCCAGACACCTAGGTATTTGTAGTTGTCCACATATTCTAAATCAGAACCATCCAGAGTCGTAATGCTAGTTGGATGGGCGGGTGACGGCAGGGAATGGTTGACAAGCATGCATTTTATTTTACTAGCGTTTAAGAGCAGTTGGAGGCCACGGAAGGAGTGTTGTATGGCATAGAAGCTCGTTTGGAGGTTTGTTAATTAACACAGTGTCCAAAGATCAGACAGATGTATACAGAATGGTGTCGTCTGCATAGAGGTGGATCAGGGAATCACCCTCAACAACAGTAACATCAGGTTTGGTGCGTTATGGTGCGTTATGCCCAGGAATCCACCGGAAAGAGCGGTCACGACAACGCAGACAAAAATTCCAAATTATATCCATAATGTCCACAGAAAAATGTAAAATGTTTTTTATAATCAATCCTCAGGGTGTTTTTCAAATATCTATTCGATAATATATCAACTGGGACAGTTGGCTTTTCACTAGGACTGGGAGTGACAATGGCCGCCTTTCTCTTTTGCGCACAACTCACTCTGAGAGCCCCCACCTGACCACTTATGCAATGTGGTCGTTCACACTCATTCTTCAAAGTAAAAGCCTGAAACTATATCTAAAGGCTGTTAACTTCTTGAAACTCCCCATCCCGGATCCGGGATCGTGACTAAAGCCTCAGGCTCATTAGCATAACGCAACGTTAACGATTTCTGAAAATCGCAAATAAAATTAAAATAATGCGTTTGCTCTCAAGCTTAGCCTTTTCTTAACAACACTGTCATCTCAGATTTTCAAAATATGCTTTTGAACCATAGAAATTGACTAATTTGTGTAAGAGTATGCAAAGCTAGCATAGCATTTTGTGTAGCATGTAGCACGCAACATTTTCACAAAAACCAGATAACCAAATAAATAAAATCATTTACCTTTGAAGAGCATCTGATGTTTTCAATGAGGTGTGTCTCAGTCACATACCAAATGCGCAGTGTTTCCTGAAAGCGTCTGTGTGTAGGAGAAATCGTTCCTTTTTCTACATTGCGTCTGGCTACCGAAACGAACCGAAAATGCAGTCACCTACAACGTGAAACTTTTTCCGGATTAACTACATAATATCGACCGAAACATGGCAAACGTTGTTTGGAATCAATCCTCAAGGTGTTTTTTCACATATCTCTTCATTGACATGCAGTTCGTGGAAGCTTGCTTTCCTCTCTGTGTCCCATGGAAAAATACTGGCAGGTGACTTTTGCGCACCAATTTCGGCGCAGGACACCGGGCGGACACGTGGTAAATGTGGTCTGTTATGGTCAATCTTCCAATGATCTGCCCACAAATACGTCACAATGCTGCAGACACCTTGGGGAAACGACAGAAAGGGCTGACTAATTCCTCTTGCGTTCACAGCCATATAAGGAGATCTTGAAAAACAGAGCCTCAAAAATCCTTGTCATTTCCTGGATGCCATCTCATCTTGGTTTTGCCTAAAGCTCACGTTTTAGGGCACGCACAGAGAAGATCTTTGTATTTCTGGACACGTCAGAGTGTTTTCTTTCGAACGGTAGCAATTATATGCATAGTCGAGCATCTTTTTGTGACAAAATATCTTGTTTAAAACGGGAACGTTTTTCATCCAAAAATGAAATTGCGCCCCCAGAGCATCAACAGGTTAACACCTCAGGGAAGCCATAGAAAAAGGAATCTGGTTGATATCCCTTTAAATGGGCAATAGGAATGCATAACAACAGAGAGGTTTCAAAAACAGGGGCACTTCCTGATTGGATTTTCCTCTGGTTTTTGCCAGCAATATCAGTTCTGTTTAACTCACAGACAAAATTTTGACAGTTTTGGAAACTTTAGATTGTTTTCTATCCTAATCTGTCAATTATATGCATATTCTAGCATCTGGTCCTGATAGGCCGTTTACTTTGGGAACGTTATTTTTCCAAACATAAAAATAGTGCCCCCTGTCTTCAAGAGGTTATTAACTTGGCTTTCAAAGACTTTAGAAAGGCAGAGCAGCTTTAGGGATCTTGGATGATACGAAAGAGAGGTTGAACAGACTGGTAATAGAGGTTGCAACAATGGCGGCGGATAACTTTAGAAAGAGAGGGTCCAGATTTTCTAGCCCAGATGATTTGTACTGGTCCACATTTTGCAGCTCTTTCAGACCATCTGCTCTCTGGTGAAGGAGAAGCTGGGAGGCTTGGGCAAGTAGCTGCGGAGGTGCGGAGCTGTTGGCCGGGGTTGGGGTAACCAGGAGAAAAGCATGGCCAGCCGTAGCAAAAAGCTTCTTGAAATTCTCGATTATTGTGGATTTATCGGTGGTGACAGTGTTACCTAGCCTCAGTGCAGTGGGAGGCAGGGAGGAGGTGCTCTTCTTCTCCATGGACTTTACAGTGTCCAAAAACTTTTGGAGCTAGAGCTACAGGATGCAAATTTCTGTTTGAAAAAGCTAGTCTTTGCTTTCCTGACTGACTGCGTGTACTGGTTCCTGACATCCCTGAACAGTTGTATATCGCGGGGACTATTCGATGCTATTGCAGTCGGCCACAGGATTTTTTTGTGCTGGTCGAGGGCAGTCAGGTTTGGAGTGAACCAAGAGCTTTATCTGTTCTTAGTTCAACATTTTTTGAAAGGGGCATGCTTATTTAAGATGGCGAGGAATTTACTTTTAAAGAATGTCCAGGCATCCTTGACTGACGGGATGAGGTCAATATTCTTCCAAGATTCCTGGGCCAGATCAATTAGAAAGATGTGCTCGCAGAAGTGTTTTAGGGAGCGTTTGACAATGATGAGGGAAGATAGTGGAGCTCAGCTTCAGAGAGGACTCAGACCCTGAGGAGGGTGAGACGTTCGCCTATGTCTGTCCCAAATACGGGAAAAACTTGGAATTTTTGTTCCATGTATTCTGGATGGCACCAGATTACCTGTGCCTGGATTCCAAACCAGGCACCCTCATCCACGAGGTTTCCCACCTGTTGGGAACGGATGACATCCCCTATGGGCTCCTGACCGTAGAGCTCTATGAGTTCTGTGGAACATTGCTGGGGAGGTCCCGTTACATTACAGATGAAGATGGGAAGGGACACCATCGAGAGGTGGTGGCCCAGGTCAATGCCAACTGTCTGGAGCATGAGTTGAGATCATTATCAACCACGTGAAGAGCAACCAGGTTGGCAGAAAACATGTGCTGTGAGGAGACCAAGAGGAACTCAGTCCATAGATTCAGATCTACAAGGCATTTAACATCACAACATTGGTTAGTATGACACTCTAAGAATGCTCTCTATTTTCCCCAGGCATGGACGGTATGGTCTCCTATTCTCAAGAGTGATATAATATACTGTATTTTGCATAAATCACCACCAATACATCCTGCCAAGTCATTCCTCTACATTTTCCAGTGACAAATAATAATGTTGATGAAGTGATGAATTCATGAACATGTTTGATGAAAAGATCATGATCATTAGAAAGCAAATTACAGACTTTTCTTTGAATCTGCGTATTTCTCCAATGCTCAGTTGTACTGAGTCTGCACAGAACTGCCAGGACCTAGAATCAATAAAGACACTCAAGTTGTTTAATCCTGTATGTCTTGACATGTTCATGAAAATAGTAATCAAACCTTCAAGTTGCATACTGGACCCAATTCCAACTAAACTACTGAAAGAGCTACTTCCTACGCTTGGCCCTTCCTCCAACACAGCTGCACCAATGTGTCAGAGGAAACACAGTGCACCTGGCTACCTTGGTTAGTGCACACTGCACCTGGCCCGCCACTGGAGTCACTGGTGCACGATGAGACAAGGACACCCCTACCAACCAAGCTCTCCCTAGCCCAGACAACGCTAGGCCAATTGTGTGTCGCCGCACGGAACTCCCAGTCGCAGCTGGTTACGACAGAGCCTGGGCATGAACCCAGGGACTCTGATGGCACAGCTGGCGCTGCAGTATAGCACCCTTAACCACTGTGCCACCCAGGAGGCCTACAGCTGTACATTTTGATGAAAGATGGTGAATCCCCAAAATTGCCTACCCTGCAAGCCCGTGTTTCAGATATAAGGAAGTGGATGGAGGCAAATGTTCTACTTTTAAACCCAGACAAAACAGATGCTAGTTCTATGTCCCAAGAAACAAAGAGATCTGCTGTTGGATCTGACAAATAATCTTGATGGTTGTACAGTTGTCTAAAAAACTGTAACGTTTGAACATCTTGAAGAACAATCTGGACTTAACCATTTCATGCTTGAGTTCCAAATACTTCTAACCGTTGCCCTTGCATGAGTTTATTCATGTCAGAATAATTTCACTGTTCCAAAATGTGATTGTTATGCAACAGGACAGTTACCCGCACTGCCCTCAAATCAAAGCACACTACCTGCTAATTATCAATAGGCTATGTTAGGTCAGCAGCATACCACCCTGCATCTCACTGCTGGCTTGATTTTGAAGCTAAGCAGGTTTGGTTGTGGTCAGTCCATGGATGGGAGACCAGATTCTGCTGGAAGTGGTGTTGGAGGGCCAGTAGGAAGCTCCCTTTCCTCTGGTACCAACAAATATTCCATTTCATATTGGCTGGGACATTAAATGGGTTTCCTGACTCTCTGTGGTCACTAAAAGATCCCATGGCACTTATAGTAAGAGTATGGATGTTAACCCTGGTGTCCTGGCTAAATTCCCAATATGGCTCTCATACAATCATGGTCACTCAATCATCACCAGCTTACAATGGGCTCATTCCTCTCCCCTGTAACTATTCCCCAGGTTGTTACTGTCAATATACCTGGAAAAATTAGGTGATAAATTAAAATATTTCCAATTATTTTCTAACAACAGTTTGAATTGAGGTGTGTTTCGCATAAGAAGTAGCCCATTTCACTCTTGCAGACAATTTATGTTTGATGCTTTACTGAGCGGACAAACCTCTCTCTTTAACGTGAGCCCTTCCCGAGTGTTTCTCCAGATCAAGTATGAAGACATTGCACATCTTTAGTCAGAACAGGTCTTGCACAAACGTTTTCCCCAGCACATTTTCTGGCTGGCGCCCACATGGCCATCATCGTTGTTTGTCTTACAAATTGGAGTAAGTGGCTTATTTTCTGTATATCGTGTTGTCACTGTGCTGTAGCACACCACATGTATGTATGGATTGTAATGTATTTACTGTTTTATTAACATGTTTTCAAGTACTGGTTACAAATAATGCATTCTGATTATTGCATAGTTTGTAATAGACACATATGATGTGCTTAAATACTTGAATGTTGAACTGATTATGATAAGCTAATGCTAAGCTATCTGTGGCGCCATGTTTGTTTACAACATACAATGCATTATGTGTGTCACGTTAGCGTCTGTCAGACCAAAGATGCTATAACAAGGGATAGTTCACTTGACTAACTTATGGTGTTTTCAAAACCACTGTGCACTCTGAAAAATACTAGTTAAAATCATGACGGCATTGATCTTCAGGTCGGAAAGTCGGAGCTCTAGAAAGAGGCCAGAGTTCCCGAGTTAGAATTCCGAATTGGATGACCATTCAATTTTTTTAATGAGTTCCCAGTTGTCTTGAATGTGGCATCAGATTGTAACGTTAGTATCTCAGGGTTGCCAGCTCAGACCCCCCTTTCCAGGGGGTTAATTTGTATTATTTGTTCCTTCTCTTGTGTTAGCCCCCCATTTATTGATAAATCCCCAATCATAATAGTATTTCCTGCATCATATCCCCCCATGATACCTTCCCCCATTTCTACACCCCACAAACTTTAAAAAATAAAAAAAATTAAATGAACCCCCCCACAGACCCCCCTAAAATGGTTTCATCCCTGTTTAACTTTTGCGCTTCGGTTAGACTAGGCAGTAGGCTTGTATTTGATGTGATGAACTGTGAGGTGAAAACATTTTATTTATTTTGTGTTTGTCAAAAACAGTAAACGACTTGTCAAGTCATGTGCTCTGGTTCTTGTATACACTGTAACAAGTATATCCACAATTTGTAGTAAGCTGAAAAGTGTCTAAACTAGGTTAATATTTTTCAGACAATGAGAGCAGCCATCTATGACTTTATTTATTTGTGTTTTATGGTGAATGGCATTCTGGTATTAGGAAGTTTTCGCTTGTCAAACTTCAACAAACATGGCTGCCATCATAAAGAATTTAGCTGACACGCATTTATTTTATAAACAGCATTACATTAGTCTCTTGTGCTCACCAGAGATGTGGTACATTGTAAACTAGTCTAGCTGTTAGGTGTTTAACTTGTGTTTTGTTTTTTTGTCAGAGCAACCTGTTATTTAGACTAGTTTATGGAATGAGTTTGGCTCTGGACATGTTCCGCGTGATGCTTGGATGATGATGTTTGCATTTATCTTTTACAATAAAGGGTCCATTTGAAAAATAAAGTTTAAGACCTTTATTTTCCATCAGTACCCAAAAATATTTAGATGCTGTTCAGACAACAATGGTGTTTAGACACGTTTGTTGCGTAATTCGTTCTGTTGCTACTGTTCCAATCACGTTTTTGAAATCGGACTCTGCAGGGACCACTCAGCAATGATCACAAATACGTGATTGTACGCATCAAAGGGTTAATGGCCATGTACTCTTATATATTCTCAATTTAGCCACCCCTAAGAGCCTGGTTCCTCTCAAGGTTTCTGCCTAAGTTTCTGCCTTTGTAGGGAGATTCAATTGCCACAGTGCTTCTACATCTGCATTGCTTGCTGTTTGGGGTTTTAGGCTGGATTTCTGTATAGCACTTTGTGACTCTGCTGATGTAAAAAGGGCTTGAAATACAGTTGATTGACTGATTGATGAATCAAAGTTAACTTCTCTTGGGTAGGGGGCAGTATTTTCAATTTTGGATGAATGCTGTGCCCAATGTAAACTGCCTGGTATTCAGGCCCAGAAGCAAGGATATGCATATGCATGGTAGTATTGGATAGAAAACACTCGAAAGTTTCCGAAACTGTTAAAATAATGTCTGTGAGTATAACAGAACTGATATGGAAAATTCATCCAGAAAGTGGCATTCTTTTGAATTTAGTGTTTTTCCATTGAAATACTATCCACAATATAAATGAATGGGACCTAGATTGCAGTTCCTATGGCTTCCACTAGATGTCAACAGTCTTTAGACATTGTTTCAGGCTTTCATTCTTTATAATGAGTAAGAATGACAACATTATCTGAGTGGTCGGTTGAATGAACCAGAGATTTTTGTGTGCACGACTGGGAGTGAGCCCTCTGTTCTTTTTCCTTTGTATTGAATACGCTATTGTCCAGTTGAAATATTATTGATTATAAAGACAATAGACAATAGAGGATTAACTTTTTGAAACTCCCCATCCCGGATCCGGGTTTGTGACTAAAGCCTCAGGCTCATTAGCATAACGCAACGTTAACGATTTCTGAAAATCGCAAATAAAATGAAAATAATGCGTCTGCTCTCAAGCTTAGCCTTTTCTTAACTTCTTGGAACTCTAGGGGCGCAATTTCATTTTTGGATGAAAAACGTTCCCGTTTTAAACAAGATATTTTGTCACAAAAAGATGCTCGACTATGCATATAATTGCTACTGTTCGAAAGAAAACACTCTGACGTGTCCAGAAATACAAAGATCTTCTCTGTGCGTGCCCTTTAACGTGAGCTTCAGGCAAAACCAAGATGAGATGGCATCCAGGAAATGACAAGGATTTTTGAGGCTCTGTTCGTCATGATCTCCTTATATGGCTGTGAACGCAAGAGGAATGAATCAACCCTCTCTGTCGTTTCCCCAATGTGTCTGCAGCATTGTGACGTATTTGTAGGCAGATCATTGGAAGATTGACCATAAGAGACCACATTTACCACGTGTCCGCCCGGTGTCCTGCGCCGAAATTGGTGCGCAAAAGTCACCTGCCAGTATTTTTCCAAGGAATACAGAGGAAAGCAAGCTTCCACGAACTGCATGTCAATGAAGAGATATGTGAAAAAACACCTTGAGGACTGATTCCAAACAACGTTTGCCATGTTTCGGTCGATATTATGTAGTTAATCCGGAAAAAGTTTTACGTTGTAGGTGACTGCATTTTCGGTTCGTTTCAGTAGCCAGGCGCAATGTAGAAAACGGAACGATTTCTCCTACACACAGACGCTTTCAGGAAACACTGCGCATTTGGCATGTGACTGAGAGTCTCCTCATTGAAAACATCAGAAGCTCATCAAAGGTAAATGATTTTATTTATTTGGTTATCTGGCTTTTGTGAAAATGTTGCGTGCTACATGCTACACAAAATGCTATGCTAGCTTTGCATACTCTTACACAAATTAGTCCATTTCTATGGTTCAAAAGCATATTTTGAAAATCTGAGATGACAGTGTTGTTAAGAAAAGGCTAAGCTTGAGAGCAAACGCATTATTTTAATTTTATTTGCGATTTTCAGAAATCGTTAACGTTGCGTTATGCTAATGAGCCTGAGGCTTTAGTCACGATCCCGGATCCGGGATGGGGAGTTTCAAGAGGTTAACCTCTTTTGAACCATAGAAATTGACTAATTTGTGTAAGAGTATGCAAAGCTAGCATAGCATTTTGAGTAGCATTTAGCACGCAACATTTTCACAAAAACCAGATAACCAAATAAATAAAATCATTTACCTTTGAAGAGCTTCTGATGTTTTCAATGAGGAGACTCTCAGTTACATACCAAATGCACAGTTTTTCCTGAAAGCGTCTGTGTGTAGGAGAAATCGTTCCGTTTTCTACATTGCGTCTGGCTACCGAAACGAACCGAAAATTCAGTCACCTACAACGTAAAACTTTTTCCGGATTAACTACATAATATCGACCGAAACATGGCAAACGTTGTTTGGAATCAATCCTCAAGGTGTTTTTTCACATATCTCTTCATTGATATGCAGTTCGTGGAAGCTTGCTTTCCTCTCTGTATCCCATGGAAAAATACTGGCAGGTGACTTTTGCGCACCAATTTCGGCGCAGGACACCGGGCGGACACCTGGTAAATGTGGTCTCTTATGGTCAATCTTCCAATGATCTGCCTACAAATACGTCACAATGCTGCAGACACCTTGGGGAAACGACAGAAAGGGCAGGCTCATTCCTCTCGCATTCACAGCCATATAAGGAGACAATGGAAAACAGAGCCTCAAAAGTCCTGCTCATTTCCTGGATGCCGTCTCATCTTGGTTTTGCCTGAAGCTCACGTTCTAGGGCACGCACAGAAAATATCTTGGTAGTTCTAGACACGTCAGAGTGTTTTCTTTCGAATGCTATCAATTATATGCATAGTCGAGCATCTTTTTGTGACAAAATATCTCGTTTAAAACGGGAACGTTTTTCATCCAAAAATGAAATAGCGCCCCCAGAGCATCAACAGGTTAATAAAAAACATCGTTTGACATGTTTCAACTAACTTTACCGGTACTATTTGGATCTATTCGTCTGCCTGTTGTGACCTTCTTTGAGCCAGTGGATTACTGAACAAAATGTCTGGAAGCAACCAAATGGAGTCATTTGTCAGCTTTTCCGAAAGGAGGGCAGGGGAGGGGCCTTATATGCGTCGCGGAATTTAGAATTACAATGATCTAGGGTTTTGCCAGACCTGGTTGCGCAATCGATATGCTGATAGAATTTAGGGAGCCTTGTTTTCAGATTAGCCTTGTTAAAAGCCCCAACTACAATGAATGCAGCCTCAGGATATGTGGTTTTCAGTTTACATAGAGTTAAATGAAGTTCGTTCAGGGCCATCGATGTGTCTACTTGGGGGGGGGGGGGGATATATGCGGCTGTGATTATAATCAAAGCGATTTCTCTAGGTAGATAATGCTGTAGGCATTTGATTGTGAGGAATTCTATGTCAGGTGAACAGAAGGACTTGAGTTCCTGTATGTTGTTATGATTACACCACCTCTCGTTAATCATAAGGCATACACCTCCGCCCTTCTTCTTACTAGAAAGATGCTTGTTTCTGTCGGCGCGATGCTTGAAGAAACCAGCTGGCTGTTCCGACTCTGATAGCGTGTCTCGAGTGAGCCATGTTTCCGTGAAACAAAGAACGTTACAGTCTCCGATGTCTCTCTGGAAGGCTACCCTTGCACGGATTTCGTCTACCTTGTTGTCAAGAGACTGGACATTGGTGAGAAGTATGCTCGGGAGCAGTGCGCGATGTTTCCATCTACGGAGTCTGACCAGAAGACCGCTCCTTCTGCCGCTTCTACAGCGTCGTTGTTTTGGGTTGCCGGCTGGGATCCGATCCATTGTCCTGGGTGGTGGGCAAAACAGAGGATCCGCTTCGGGAAAGTCGTATTCCTGGTCATAATGTTGGTGAGTTGACGTTGCTCTTATATCCAATAGTTCCTCCCGACTGTATGTAGTAAATCCTAAGATTACCCGGGGTAACAATGTAAGTTGTTAAATAACACATAAAAAACAATACACTGGACTATGTGCAAACTGGAGACCTCATATTCTGAGACTGCATTTCATCTTTAATCCCTTTGAAGATTTAATTTTAAATTGTGCAAGGGTTGTGTAGACTTTCACAATTTCTTGTGTTGTATTGTCACCAAGAATACTTAGCCTACCTATTTTAGAATATTGGATGGCTTATCTTAACCTCTAGCGTCGAGCAATCCCGTATCCGGGAGCGTAATCATAGCCTCAATCTCATTAGCATAACGCAACGTTAACTATTCATGAAAATCACAAATGAAATGAAATAAATATATTGGCTCACAAGCTTAGCCTTTTGTTAACAACACTGTCATCTCAGATTTTCAAAATATGCTTTTCAACCATAGCTACACAAGCATTTGTGTAAGAGTATTGATAGCTAGCATAGCATTAAGCCTAGCAGACAGCAGGCAACATTTTCACTAAAACAAGAAAAGCATTCAAATAAAATCATTTACCTTTGAAGAACTTCAGATGTTTTCAATGAGGAGACTCTCAGTGAGATAGCAAATGTTCAGTTTTTCCAAAAAGATTATTTGTGTAGGAGAAATCGCTCCATTTTGTTCATCACGTTTGGCTAAGAAAAAACCCCGAAAATTCAGTCATTACAACGCCAAACTTTTTTCCAAATTAACTCCATAATATCCACAGAAACATGACAAACGTTGTTTAGAATCAATCCTTAAGGTGTTTTTCACATATCTATTCGATGATAAATAATTCGTGGCAGTTGCCTTTCTCCTCTGAACCAAATGAAAAGTGGACGCAGCTGGAGATAATAATTAATGAGATAATGCGCAATAATTTCGACGGAGGACACCAAGCGGACACCTGGTAAATGTAGTCTCTTATGGTCAATCTTCCAACGATATGCCTACAAATACGTCACAATGCTGCTGCAGACACCTTGGGGAAACGACAGAAAGTGTAGGCTCATTCCTGGCGCATTCACAGCCATATAAGGAGACATTGGAACACAGCGCATTCAAAATCTGGGGCATTTCCTGTATGAAATGTCATCTTGGTTTCACCTGTAGCATTAGTTCTGTGGCACTCACAGATAATATCTTTGCAGTTTTGGAAACGTCAGAGTGTTTTCTTTCCAAAGCTGTCAATTATATGCATAGTCGAGCATCTTCCCGTGACAAAATATCTTGTTTAAAACGGGAATGTTTTTTTATCCAAAAATTAAAAGAGCGCCCCCTATATCGAAGAAGTTAAGTGTAGCCATATGAGACTGGTTTAGCCTTTCACGATTAAATCACAAACTCACAGACACGTACAAGAACATGCCCTTTCCAGCTTTCAAAATGGCTGTCTTCGTCTTGTTGTCTCTCTATCTTGCCTGGGTTAAACATACTCTTACATCATGACATGGATGTCATGGCAACCATACTTCCTCCTGCTCCCGAGCAGCGCTCCAGGCCTTTTCTCTCCGTTCCCTCTCTATTTCTTTCTCTCCCCCTCTCACCCCTTTTCACTGAATGAACATCACAATCAATCATTTCCTCTATACACATTTATTTCATCCATGACTTTACAAATCTTTATCATTAACAACGTTTTGTTAATTCATCATTATACACTCCTACACTAAATGATTTGCAAATTTTTCTCAAAGTGAATTGCATGAAAGCAACAAAATAAAACATCAAAATGGAGGCAATAAGCCCTCAAAAAACTGGGACACAAAGAGTGATTCAAATCGGTTGCCTCTTACTGAAAAGGCATGACAAATGTACTGTCACAATACCCACACAAAACCACACATAGAAGTGATTTGCCTACGAAAGAAAAATTCAGCATGAAGATGAATATGTAATCACTTAGATGTGTGGAGCAATGGGCACTTTGGGAACTGAATCAGTATGGAGACACAGAGCTCCTGGCCAGAGACACATGCATTCATTACCCTCCATCCCACATACAATCATACAAGTTATTTTTACTAATTGTGCATTTATTTTCATGTTATTATTTTTCTATTTTTCTATTATTTCTAATATTTTTTCACTGCTTTGTTGGGAAGGGCCCGCAAGTAATCATTTCACTGTTCATATACACTTGTGGTTTACAAAGCATGTGACGAATAACATTTGATATGATCCCTCCATCTGGTGCACATAAAAGGGAAAGCCACAGAAACAAGATGGCCTCCGCTCCTTTGTTACAAAGGAACCCAGAGAATTACAATCCAGAGCTGTTCTTGGAGTTCTACTGTACTGCCATTACTGTAATATCTGTGTGTCCTGGTCATTTGTAATAGTTTAGTCAGTGAGGGAGGCAGTCACTCCTCAGGGTTGTAGATTGTTGTTATGTTGGCAATTGTTATTGGGTGGGTGCCTGGGCAATCCACAGACCTTTGATAGAGCAGGTGTTCAAAGTCAAATAAAAAATCAACCTTAATTCCATTCATACATTTCTACTGCTCCTGTAGCCAGACTAAATGTTTTTTTAATTTTACAAAAAAACCCAGAAAGGGAGTTAGAAAGAATCACTACTTCTTTGCGTGCCTAGAATCACTTCTGTGGTGGGTAGTCTATATTAGCTGATCATCGCTAATGTACTCTTTTAGAAGTAAAGGGGCCTGGAAGAACCATTTGGGTTGCCACACCGGCAGAACCTTTCCAGTTGAAAAGGGTCTTCAAGGAACTCTTGTGTTAAAGGTTCAAGCCAGAACCTTTTTATGATGGGGGGGGGGGTTCAATTGGCAACCTATCAGGTGGCAACCTATCAGACTGGAGGCATGGCTTATTGGAAGCGTGGCTTTCAGATAGATATTTTGGGCCACCATTTAGTAATGTAATTCCTGTTTATCATGTTAATAAGTTTGTACACTGCAAATATTCATGCATATTACATATTGTAATATAATATTATAACAGGTTGGAAGCTTGTGCATGTGACGAGGACAAGCGCAGCAACGCACTGTTCCGGAGGCAGAGGGATTTTTTCAAGATTAATGAGTTCATGAGAAATGATCTACGAAATTCATTGCATTTCAAGTTACAAGTGAGAAAAATAAACTAGTTTTTAAAAACACCACCAACCAAAAGGACACATTTTTCATAGGTGGGCAAAAGGGCAGGTGTTCCAGCACTCCTAGGGCTCTATCTGTTAGGTGCCATTGGATGATATTCATCACAGTTTAATGCATTACTAGACAATGCTAGGTCATTGTAGACTGCACACTTCTGTCAATATAGTATGAAGTGAATTATATGGTACAATTCATGTGAACCCCAACATCCAAATGTTCTATACAATCCTGTGTGCTATCCAACATGACTTAATCATGTATCCAGACCATGTTAATTGACATCATAATAAAGGTATTTAAAATGCACAGTCTTGAATGCTGTACATGAAGTTGATTCATACAATATCCACTCTACTG